>NW_026646049.1:0-287181 GCF_949987535.1 Balaenoptera acutorostrata
TAACACGTACCCTAAACCGAGCCCTAACCCTAACACTAACTCTAACCCTAACCCTAACCCATACCCTACGCCCTACCCGAACCCCTCCCTGAACCCGTACCCTAAACCGTACCCTAACCCTCACCCTAACCCTAACCCTAACCCTAAGCTACCCTTGACGGCTTCTGCCTCCAATAGATTTCCTAAGCACTAGTGTTTTAAGGAACAGGTTAAAAAGAGAATCCTAATGTGATTTCTTGATAATGGGTGTGTTCCTTATCTTCTCCTCGTGTCTAAACTCTTCTCCATGGCTGGACCCCCAAATAATATTCCTTTACGTGCTAAGGGGTATCTAGAGAGTGGGATAGGTTTAATAACTACCCTCACCCTAACGCGTTCCCTAACCCTAACCCCTACCCTAACCCTAACGCGTACCCTAATCCTAACCCGTACCCTAAACCGAGCCCTAACCCTAACACTAGCCCTAACCCTAACCCTAACCAATGCCCTACGCCCTACCCGAACCCCTCCCCGAACCCGTACCCTAAGCCGTACCCTAACCCTCACCCTAACCCTAAGCTACCCTTGACTGCTTCTGCCTCCAATAGATTTCCTAAGCACTAGTGTTTTAAGGAACAGGTTAAAAAGAGAATCCTAATGTGATTTCTTGATAATGGGTGTGTTCCTTATCTTCTCCTAGTGTCTAAACTCTTCTCCATGGCTGGATCCCCAAATAATATTCCTTTACGTGCTAAGGGGTATCTAGAGAGTGGGATAGGTTTAATAACTAACCTCACCCTATCGCGTACCCTAACCCTAACCCCTACCCTAACACTAACGCGTACCCTAATCCTAACCCGTACCCTAAACCGAGCCCTAACCCTAACACTAACCCTAACCCTAACACTAAACCATACCCTACGCCCTACCCGAACCCCTCCCCGAACCCGTACCCTAAGCCATACCCTAACCCTCACCCTAACCCTAACCCTAACCCTAAGCTACCCTTGACTGCTTCTGCCTCCAATAGATTTCCTAAGCACTAGTGTTTTAAGGAACAGGTGAAAAAGAGAATCCTAATGTGATTTCTTGATAATGGGTGTGTTCCTTATCTTCTCCTCGTGTCTAAACTCTTCTCCATGGCTGGACCCCCAAATAATATTCCTTTACGTGCTAAGGGGTATCTAGAGAGTGGGATAGGTTTAATAACTACCCTCTCCCTAACGCGTACACTAACCCTAACCCCTACCCTAACCCTAACGCGTACCCTAATCCTAACCCGTACCCTAAACCGAGCCCTAACCCTAACACTAACCCTAACCGTAACCCTAACCCATACCCTACGCCCTATCCGAACCCCTCCCCGAACCCGTACCCTAAGCCGTACCCTAACCCTCACCCTAACCCTAAACCTAACACTAAGCTACCCTTGAAGGCTTCTGCCTCCAATAGATTTCCTAAGCACTAGTGTTTTAAGGAACAGGTTAAAAAGAGAATCCTAATGTGATTTCTTGATAATGGGTGTGTTCCTTATCTTCTCCTCGTGTCTAAACTCTTCTCCATGGCTGGACCCCCAAATAATATTACTTTACGTGCTAAGGGGTATCTAGAGAGTGGGATAGATTTAATAACTACCCTCACCCTAACGCGTACCCTAACCCTAACCCCTACCCTAACCCTAACGCGTACCCTAATCCTAACCCGTACCCTAAACCGAGCCCTAACCCTAACCCTTGCCCTAACCCTAACCCTAACCCATACCCTACGCCCTACCCGAACCCCTCCCCGAACCCGTACCCTAAGCCGTACCCTAACCCTCACCCTAACCCTAACCCTAACCCTAAGCTACCCTTGACTGCTTCTGCCTCCAATAGATTTCCTAAGCACTAGTGTTTTAAGGAACAGGTTAAAAAGAGAATCCTAATGTGATTTCTTGATAAAGGGTGTGTTCCTTATCTTCTCCTAGTGTCTAAACTCTTCTCCATGGCTGGACCACCAAATAATATTCCTTTACGTGCTAAGGGGTATCTAGAGAGTGGGATAGGTTTAATAACTACCCCCAACCTAATGCGTACCCTAACCCTAACCCCTACCCTAACCCTAACGCGTACCCTAATCCTAACCCATACCCTAAACCGAGCCCTAACCCTAACACTAGCCCTAACCCTATACCTAACCCATACCCTACGCCCTACCCGAACCCCTCCCCGAACCCGTACCCTAAGCCGTACCCTAACCCTCATCCTAACCCTAACCCTAACCCTAAGCTACCCTTGACTGCTTCTGCCTCCAATAGATTTCCTAAGCACTAGTGTTTTAAGGAACAGGTTAAAAAGAGAATCCTAATGTGATTTCGTGATAATGGGTGTGTTCCTTATCTTCTCCTAGTGTCTAAACTCTTCTCCATGGCTGGACCCCCAATAATATTCCTGTACGTGCTAAGGGGTATCTAGAGAGTGGGATAGGTTTAATAACTACCCTCACCCTAACGCGTACACTAACCCTAACCCCTACCCTAACCCTAACGCGTACCCTAATCCTAACCCGTACCCTAAACCGAGCCCTAACCCTAACACTAACCCTAACTCTAACCCTAACCCATACCCTACGCCCTACCCGAACCCCTCCCCAAACCCGTACCCTAAGCCGTACCCTAACCCTCACCCTAACCCTAACCCTAACCCTAAGCTACCCTTGATGGCTTCTGCCTCCAATAGATTTTCTAAGCACTAGTGTTTTAAGGAACAGGTTAAAAAGAGAATCCTAATGTGATTTCGTGATAATGGGTGTGTTCCTTATCTTCTCCTAGTGTTTAAACTCTTCTCCATGGCTGGACCCCCAAATAATATTCCTTTACGTGCTAAGGGGTATCTAGAGAGTGGGATAGGTTTAATAACTACCCTCACCCTAAAGCGTACCCTTACCCTAACCACTACCCTAACACTAACGCGTACCCTAATCCTAACCCGTAACCTTAACCGAGCCCTAACCCTAACACTAACCCTAACCCTAACCCTAACCCATACCCTACGCCCTACCCGAACCCCTCCCCGAACCCGTACCCTAAGCCGTACCCTAACCCTCACCCTAACCCTAACCCTAACCCTAAGCTACCCTTGACTGCTTCTTCCTCCAATAGATTTCCTAAGCACTAGTGTTTTAAGGAACAGGTTAAAAAGAGAATCCTAATGTGATTTCTTGATAATGGGTGTGTTCCTTATCTTCTCCTCGTGTCTAAACTCTTCTCCATGGCTGGACCCCCAAATAATATTCCTTTACGTGCTATGGGGTATCTAGAGAGTGGGATAGGTTTAATAACTACCCTCTCCCTAACGCGTACACTAACCCTAACCCCTACCCTAACCCTAACGCGTACCCTAATCCTAACCCGTACCCTAAACCGAGCCCTAACCCTAACACTAACCCTAACCGTAACCCTAACCCATACCCTACGCCCTATCCGAACCCCTCCCCGAACCCGTACCCTAAGCCGTACCCTAACCCTCACCCTAACCCTAAACCTAACACTAAGCTACCCTTGAAGGCTTCTGCCTCCAATAGATTTCCTAAGCACTAGTGTTTTAAGGAACAGGTTAAAAAGAGAATCCTAATGTGATTTCTTGATAATGGGTGTGTTCCTTATCTTCTCCTCGTGTCTAAACTCTTCTCCATGGCTGGACCCCCAAATAATATTACTTTACGTGCTAAGGGGTATCTAGAGAGTGGGATAGGTTTAATAACTACCCTCACCCTAAAGCGTATCCTAACCCTAACCACAACCCTAACACTAACGCGTACCCTAATCCTAACCCGTACCCTTAACCGAGCCCTAACCCTAACACTAACCCTAACCCTAACCCTAACCCATACCCTACGCCCTACCCGAACCCCTCCCCGAACCCGTACCCTAAGTCGTACCCTAACCCTCACCCTAACCCTAACCCTAACCCTAAGCTACCCTTGACTGCTTCTGCCTCCAATAGATTTCCTAAGCACTAGTGTTTTAAGGAACAGGTTAAAAAGAGAATCCTAATGTGATTTCGTGATAATGGGTGTGTTCCTTATCTTCTCCTCGTGTCTAAACTCTTCTCCATGGCTGGACCCCCAAATAATATTCCTTTATGTGCTAAGGGGTATCTAGAGAGTGTGATAGGTTTAATAACTACCCTCACCCTAACACGTACCCTAACCCTAACCCCTACCCTAACCCTAATGCGTACCCTAATCCTAACCCGTACCCTAAACCGAGCCCTAACCATAACACTAACCCTAACCCTAACCCTAACCCATACCCTACGCCCTACCCGAACCCCTCCCCGAACCCGTACCCTAAGCCATACCCTGGCCCTCACCCTAACCCTAACCCTAACCCTAAGCTACCCTTGACTGCTTCTGCCTCCAATAGATTTCCTAAGCACTAGTGTTTTAAGGAACAGTTTAAAAGAGAATCATATTGTGATTTCTTGATAATGGGTGTGTTCCTTATCTTCTCCTAGTGTCTAAACTCTTCTCCATGGCTGGACCCCCAAATAATATTCCTTTACGTGCTAAGGGGTATCTAGAGAGTGGGATAGGTTTAATAACTACCCTCACCCTAAAGCGTACCCTAACCCTAACCACTACCCTAACACTAACGCGTACCCTAATCCTAACCCGTACCCTAAACCGAGCCCTAACCCTAACACTAACCCTAACCCTAATCCTAACCCATACCCTGCGCCCTACCCGAACCCCTCCCCGAACCCGTACCCTAAGCCGTACCCTAACCCTCACCCTAACCCTAACCCTAACCCTAAGCTACCCTTGACTGCTTCTGCCTCCAATAGATTTCCCAAGCACTAGTGTTTTAAGGAACAATTTAAAAAGAGAATCCTAATGTGATTTCTTGATAATGGGTGTGTTCCTTATCTTCTCCTCGTGTCTAAACTCTTCTCCATGGCTGGACCCCCAAATAATATTCCTTTACGTGCTAAGGGGTATCTAGAGAGTGGGATAGATTTAATAACTACCCTCACCCTAACGCGTACCCTAACCCTAACCCCTACCCTAACCCTAACGCGTACCCTAATCCTAACCCGTACCCTAAACCGAGCCCTAACCCTAACCCTTGCCCTAACCCTAACCCTAACCCATACCCTACGCCCTACCCGAACCCCTCCCCGAACCCGTACCCTAAGCCGTACCCTAACCCTCACCCTAACCCTAACCCTAACCCTAAGCTACCCTTGACTGCTTCTGCCTCCAATAGATTTCCTAAGCACTAGTGTTTTAAGGAACAGGTTAAAAAGAGAATCCTAATGTGATTTCTTGATAAAGGGTGTGTTCCTTATCTTCTCCTAGTGTCTAAACTCTTCTCCATGGCTGGACCACCAAATAATATTCCTTTACGTGCTAAGGGGTATCTAGAGAGTGGGATAGGTTTAATAACTACCCCCAACCTAATGCGTACCCTAACCCTAACCCCTACCCTAACCCTAACGCGTACCCTAATCCTAACCCATACCCTAAACCGAGCCCTAACCCTAACACTAGCCCTAACCCTATACCTAACCCATACCCTACGCCCTACCCGAACCCCTCCCCGAACCCGTACCCTAAGCCGTACCCTAACCCTCATCCTAACCCTAACCCTAACCCTAAGCTACCCTTGACTGCTTCTGCCTCCAATAGATTTCCTAAGCACTAGTGTTTTAAGGAACAGGTTAAAAAGAGAATCCTAATGTGATTTCGTGATAATGGGTGTGTTCCTTATCTTCTCCTAGTGTCTAAACTCTTCTCCATGGCTGGACCCCCAATAATATTCCTGTACGTGCTAAGGGGTATCTAGAGAGTGGGATAGGTTTAATAACTACCCTCACCCTAACGCGTACACTAACCCTAACCCCTACCCTAACCCTAACGCGTACCCTAATCCTAACCCGTACCCTAAACCGAGCCCTAACCCTAACACTAACCCTAACTCTAACCCTAACCCATACCCTACGCCCTACCCGAACCCCTCCCCAAACCCGTACCCTAAGCCGTACCCTAACCCTCACCCTAACCCTAACCCTAACCCTAAGCTACCCTTGATGGCTTCTGCCTCCAATAGATTTTCTAAGCACTAGTGTTTTAAGGAACAGGTTAAAAAGAGAATCCTAATGTGATTTCGTGATAATGGGTGTGTTCCTTATCTTCTCCTAGTGTTTAAACTCTTCTCCATGGCTGGACCCCCAAATAATATTCCTTTACGTGCTAAGGGGTATCTAGAGAGTGGGATAGGTTTAATAACTACCCTCACCCTAAAGCGTACCCTTACCCTAACCACTACCCTAACACTAACGCGTACCCTAATCCTAACCCGTAACCTTAACCGAGCCCTAACCCTAACACTAACCCTAACCCTAACCCTAACCCATACCCTACGCCCTACCCGAACCCCTCCCCGAACCCGTACCCTAAGCCGTACCCTAACCCTCACCCTAACCCTAACCCTAACCCTAAGCTACCCTTGACTGCTTCTTCCTCCAATAGATTTCCTAAGCACTAGTGTTTTAAGGAACAGGTTAAAAAGAGAATCCTAATGTGATTTCTTGATAATGGGTGTGTTCCTTATCTTCTCCTCGTGTCTAAACTCTTCTCCATGGCTGGACCCCCAAATAATATTCCTTTACGTGCTAAGGGGTATCTTGAGAGTGGGATAGGTTTAATAACTACCCTCACCCTAAAGCGTACCCTAACCCTAACCACTACCCTAACACTAACGCGTACCCTAATCCTAACCCGAACCCTAAACCGAGCCCTAACCCTAACACTAACCCTAACCCTAACCCTAACCCATACCCTACGCCCTACCCGAACCCCTCCCCGAACCCGTACCCTAAGCCGTACCCTATCCCTCACCCTAACCCTAACCCTAACCCTAAGCTACCCTTGACTGCTTCTGCCTCCAATAGATTTCCTAAGCACTAGTGTTTTAAGGAACAGGTTAAACAGAGAATCCTAATGTGATTTCTTGATAATGGATGTGTTCCTTATCTTCTCCTCGTGTCTAAACTCTTCTCCATGGCTGGACCCCCAAATAATATACCTTTACGTGCTAAGGGGTATCTAGAGAGTGGGATAGATTTAATAACTACCCTCACCCTAACGCGTACCCTAACCCTAACCCCTACCCTAACCCTAACGCGTACCCTAATCCTAACCCGTACCCTAAACCGAGCCCTAACCCTAACCCTTGCCCTAACCCTAACCCTAACCCATACCCTACGCCCTACCCGAACCCCTCCCCGAACCCGTACCCTAAGCCGTACCCTAACCCTCACCCTAACCCTAACCCTAACCCTAAGCTACCCTTGACTGCTTCTGCCTCCAATAGATTTCCTAAGCACTAGTGTTTTAAGGAACAGGTTAAAAAGAGAATCCTAATGTGATTTCGTGATAATGGGTGTGTTCCTTATCTTCTCCTAGTGTCTAAACTCTTCTCCATGGCTGGACCCCCAAATAATATTCTTTTACGTGCTAAGGGGTATCTAGAGAGTGGGATAGGTTTAATAACTACCCTCACCCTAACGCGTACCCTAACCCTAACCCCTACCCTAACCCTAGCGCGTACCCTAATCCTAACCCGTACCCTAAACCGAGCCCTAACCCTAACACTAACTCTAACCCTAACCCTAACCCATACCCTACGCCCTACCCGAACCCCTCCCTGAACCCGTACCCTAAACCGTACCCTAACCCTCACCCTAACCCTAACCCTATCCCTAAGCTACCCTTGACGGCTTCTGCCTCCAATAGATTTCCTAAGCACTAGTGTTTTAAGGAACAGGTTAAAAAGAGAATCCTAATGTGATTTCTTGATAATGGGTGTGTTCCTTATCTTCTCCTCGTGTCTAAACTCTTCTCCATGGCTGGACCCCCAAATAATATTCCTTTACGTGCTAAGGGGTATCTAGAGAGTGGGATAGGTTTAATAACTACCCTCACCCTAACGCGTTCCCTAACCCTAACCCCTACCCTAACCCTAACGCGTACCCTAATCCTAACCCGTACCCTAAACCGAGCCCTAACCCTAACACTAGCCCTAACCCTAACCCTAACCAATACCCTACGCGCTACCCGAACCCCTCCCCGAACCCGTACCCTAAGCCGTACCCTAACCCTCATCCTAACCCTAACCCTAACCCTAAGCTACCCTTGACTGCTTCTGCCTCCAATAGATTTCCTAAGCACTAGTGTTTTAAGGAACAGGTTAAAAAGAGAATCCTAATGTGATTTCTTGATAATGGGTGTGTTCCTTATCTTCTCCTAGTGTCTAAACTCTTCTCCATGGCTGGACCCCAAATAATATTCCTTTACGTGCTAAGGGGTATCTAGAGAGTGGGATAGGTTTAATAACTAACCTCACCCTATCGCGTACCCTAACCCTAACCCCTACCCTAACACTAACGCGTACCCTAATCCTAACCCTTACCCTAAAGCGAGCCCTAAACCTAACACTAACCCTAACCCTAACCCTAACCCATACCCTACGCCCTACCCGAACCCCTCCCCGAACCCGTACCCTAAGCCATACCCTAACCCTCACCCTAACCCTAACCCTAACCCTAAGCTACCCTTGACTGCTTCTGCCTCCAATAGATTTCCTAAGCACTAGTGTTTTAAGGAACAGGTTGAAAAGAGAATCCTAATGTGATTTCTTGATAATGGGTGTATTCCTTATCTTCTCCTCGTGTCTAAAGTCTTCTCCATGGCTGGACCCCCAAATAATATACCTTTACGTGCTAAGGGGTATCTAGAGAGTGTGATAGGTTTAATAACTACCCCCAACCTAATGCGTACCCTAACCCTAACCCCTACCCTAACCCTAACGCGTACCCTAATCCTAACCCATACCCTAAACCGAGCCCTAACCCTAACACTAGCCCTAACCCTATACCTAACCCATACCCTACGCCCTACCCGAAACCCTCCCCGAACCCGTACCCTAAGCCATACCCTAACCCTCAACCTAACCCTAACCCTGACCCTAAGCTACCCTTGATTGCTTCTGCCACCAATAGATTTCCTAAGCACTAGTGTTTTAAGGAACAGGTTAAAAAGAGAATCCTAATGTGATTTCGTGATAATGGGTGTGTTCCTTATCTTCTCCTAGTGTCTAAACTCTTCTCCATGGCTGGACCCCCAATAATATTCCTGTACGTGCTAAGGGGTATCTAGAGAGTGGGATAGGTTTAATAACTACCCTCACCCTAACGCGTACACTAACCCTAACCCCTACCCTAACCCTAACGCGTACCCTAATCCTAACCCGTACCCTAAACCGAGCCCTAACCCTAACACTAACCCTAACCCTAACCCTAACCCATACCCTACGCCCTACCCGAACCCCTCCCCAAACCCGTACCCTAAGCCGTACCCTAACCCTCACCCTAACCCTAACCCTAACCCTAAGCTACCCTTGATGGCTTCTGCCTCCAATAGATTTCCTAAGCACTAGTGTTTTAAGGAACAGGTTAAAAAGAGAATCCTAATGTGATTTCGTGATAATGGGGGTGTTCCTTATCTTCTCCTAGTGTCTAAACTCTTCTCCATGGCTGGACCCCCAAATAATATTCCTTTACGTGCTAAGGGGTATCTAGAGAGTGGGATAGGTTTAATAACTACCCTCACCCTAAAGCGTACCCTTACCCTAACCACTACCCTAACACTAACGCGTACCCTAATCCTAACCCGTACCCTTAACCGAGCCCTAACCCTAACACTAACCCTAACCCTAACCCTAACCCATACCCTACGCCCTATCCGAACCCCTCCCCGAACCCGTACCCTAAGCCGTACCCTAACACTCACCCTAACCCTAACCCTAACCCTAAGCTACCCTTGACTGCTTCTGCCTCCAATAGATTTCCTAAGCACTAGTGTTTTAAGGAACAGGTTAAAAAGAGAATCCTAATGTGATTTCTTGATAATGGGTGTGTTCCTTATCTTCTCCTAGTGTCTAAACTCTTCTCCATGGCTGGACCCCAAATAATATTCCTTTACGTGCTAAGGGGTATCTAGAGAGTGGGATAGGTTTAATAACTAACCTCACCCTATCGCGTACCCTAACCCTAACCCCTACCCTAACACTAACGCGTACCCTAATCCTAACCCTTACCCTAAAGCGAGCCCTAACCCTAACACTAACCCTAACCCTAACCCTAACCCATACCCTACGCCCTACCCGAACCCCTCCCCGTACCCGTACCCTAAGCCATACCCTAACCCTCACCCTAACCCTAACCCTAACCCTAAGCTACCCTTGACTGCTTCTGCCTCCAATAGATTTCCTAAGCACTAGTGTTTTAAGGAACAGGTTGAAAAGAGAATCCTAATGTGATTTCTTGATAATGGGTGTATTCCTTATCTTCTCCTCGTGTCTAAACTCTTCTCCATGGCTGGACCCCCAAATAATATACCTTTACGTGCTAAGGGGTATCTAGAGAGTGTGATAGGTTTAATAACTACCCCCAACCTAATGCGTACCCTAACCCTAACCCCTACCCTAACCCTAACGCGTACCCTAATCCTAACCCGTACCCTAAACCGAGCCCTAACCCTAACACTAACCCTAAACCTAACCCTAACCCATACCCTACGCCCTACCCGAACCCCTCCCCAAACCCGTACCCTAAGCCGTACCCTAACCCTCACCCTAACCCTAACCCTAACCCTAAGCTACCCTTGATGGCTTCTGCCTCCAATAGATTTCCTAAGCACTAGTGTTTTAAGGAACAGGTTAAAAAGAGAATCCTAATGTGATTTCGTGATAATGGGTGTGTTCCTTATCTTCTCCTAGTGTCTAAACTCTTCTCCATGGCTGGACCCCCAAATAATATTCCTTTACGTGCTAAGGGGTATCTAGAGAGTGGGATAGGTTTAATAACTACCCTCACCCTAAAGCGTACCCTTACCCTAACCACTACCCTAACACTAACGCGTACCCTAATAATAACCCGTACCCTTAACCGAGCCCTAACCCTAACACTAACACTAACCCTAACCCTAACCCATACCCTACGCCCTATCCGAACCCCTCCCCGAACCCGTACCCTAAGCCGTACCCTAACCCTCACCCTAACCCTAACCCTAACCCTAAGCTACCCTTGACTGCTTCTTCCTCCAATAGATTTCCTAAGCACTAGTGTTTTAAGGAACAGGTTAAAAAGAGAATCCTAATGTGATTTCTTGATAATGGGTGTGTTCCTTATCTTCTCCTCGTGTCTAAACTCTTCTCCATGGCTGGACCCCCAAATAATATTCCTTTACGTGCTAAGGGGTATCTAGAGAGTGGGATAGGTTTAATAACTACCCTCACCCTAACGCGTACCCTAACCCTAACCCCTACCCTAACCCTAACGCGTACCCTAATCCTAACCCGTACCCTAAACCGAGCCCTAAACCTAACACTAGCCCTAACCCTAACCCTAACCCATACCCTACGCTCTACCCGAACCCCTCCCCGAACCCGTACCCTAAGCCGTACCCTAACCCTCACCCTAACCCTAACCCTAACCCTAAGCTACCCTTGACTGCTTCTGCCTCCAATAGATTTCGTAAGCACTAGTGTTTTAAGGAACAGGTTAAAAAGAGAATCCTAATGTGATTTCGTGATAATGAGTGTGTTCCTTATCTTCTCCTCGTGTCTAAACTCTTCTCCATGGCTGGACCCCAAATAATATTCCTTTACGTGCTAAGGGGTATCTAGAGAGTGGGATAGGTTTAATAACTACCCTCACCCTAACGCGTACCCTAACCCTAACCCCTACCCTAACCCTAACGCGTACCCTAATCCTAACCCGTACGCTAAACCGAGCCCTAACCCTAACACTAACTCTAACCCTAACCCTAACCCATACCCTACGCCCTACCCGACACCCTCCCTGAACCCGTACCCTAAACCGTACCCTAACCCTCACCCTAACCCTAACCCTAACCCTAAGCTACCCTTGACTGCTTCTTCCTCCAATAGATTTCCTAAGCACTAGTGTTTTAAGGAACAGGTTAAAAAGAGAATCCTAATGTGACTTCTTGATAATGGGTGTGTTCCTTATCTTCTCCTAGTGTCTAAAGTCTTCTCCATGGCTGGACCCGCAAATAATATTCCTTTACGTGCTAAGGGGCATCTAGAGAGTGGGATAGGTTTAATAACTAACCTCACCCTATCGCATACCCTAACCCTAACCCCTACCCTAACCCTAACGCGTACCCTAATCCTAACCCGTACCCTAAACCAAGCCCTAACCCTAACACTAACCCTAACCCTAACCCTAACCCATAGCCTACGCCCTACCCGAACCCCTCCCCGAACCCGTACCCTAAGCCGTACCCTAACCCTCACCCTAACCTTAACCCTAACCCTAAGCTACCCTTGACTTCTTCTGCCTCCAATAGATTTCCTAAGCACTAGTGTTTTAAGGAACAGTTTAAAAAGAGAATCATATTGTGATTTCTTGATAATGGGTGTGTTCCTTATCTTCTCCTAGTGTCTAAACACTTCTCCATGGCTGGACCCCCAAATAATATTCCTTTACGTGCTAAGGGGTATCTAGAGAGTGGGATAGGTTTAATAACTACCCTCACCCTAAAGCGTACCCTAACCCTAACCACTACCCTAACACTAACGCGTACCCTAATCCTAACCCGTACCCTAAACCGAGCCCTAACCCTAACACTAACCCTAACCCTAACCCTAACCCGTACCCTACGCTCTACACGAACCCCTCCCCGAACCCGTACCCTAAGCCGTACCCTAACCCTCACCCTAACCCTAACCCTAACCCTAAGCTACCCTTGACTGCTTCTGCCTCCAATAGATTTCCTAAGCACTAGTGTTTTAAGGAACAGGTTAAAAAGAGAATCCTAATGTGATTTCGTGATAATGGGTGTGTTCCTTATCTTCTCCTCGTGTCTAAACTCTTCTCCATGGCTGGACCCCCAAATAATATTCCTTTACGTGCTAAGGGGTATCTAGAGAGTGTGATAGGTTTAATAACTACTCCCACCCTAACGCGTACCCTAACCCTACCCCTACCCTAACCCTAACGCGTACCCTAATCCTAACCCGAACCCTAAACCGAGCCCTAAACCTAACACTAACCCTAACCCTAACCCTAACCCATACCCTACGCCCTACCCGAACCCCTCCCCGAACCCGTACCCTAAGCCATACCCTAACCCTCACCCTAACCTTAACCCTAACCCTAAGCTACCCTTGACTGCTTCTGCCTCCAATAGATTTCCTAAGCACTAGTGTTTTAAGGAACAGGTTAAAAAGAGAATCCTAATGTGATTTCGTGATAATGGGTGTGTTCCTTATCTTCTCCTAGTGTCTAAACTCTTCTCCATGGCTGGACCCCCAAATAATATTCCTTTATGTGCTAAGGGGTATCTAGAGAGTGTGATAGGTTTAATAACTACCCTCACCCTAACACGTACCCTAACCCTAACCCCTACCCTAACCCTAATGCGTACCCTAATCCTAACCCGTACCCTAAACCGAGCCCTAACCATAACACTAACCCTAACCCTAACCCTAACCCATACCCTACGCCCTACCCGAACCCCTCCCCGAACCCATACCCTAAGCCATACCCTGGCCCTCACCCTAACCCTAACCCTAACCCTAACCCTAACCCTAAGCTACCCTTGACTGCTTCTGCCTCCAATAGATTTCCTAAGCACTAGTGTTTTAAGGAACAGGTTAAAAAGAGAATCCTAATGTGATTTCGTGATAATGGGTGTGTTCCTTATCTTCTCCTAGTGTCTAAACTCTTCTCCATGGCTGGACCCCCAAATAATATTCCTTTACGTGCTAAGGGATATCTAGAGAGTGGGATAGGTTTAATAACTACCCTCACCCTAAAGCGTACCCTAACCCTAACCACTACCCTAACACTAACGCGTACCCTAATCCTAACCCGTACCCTAAACCGAGCCCTAACCCTAACACTAACCCTAACCCTAACCCTAACCCATACCCTGCGCCCTACCCGAACCCCTCCCCGAACCCGTACCCTAAGCCGTACCCTAACCCTCACCCTAACCCTAACCCTAACCCTAAGCTACCCTTGACTGCTTCTGCCTCCAATAGATTTCCTAAGCACTAGTGTTTTAAGGAACAGGTTAAAAAGATAATCCTAATGTGATTTCTTGATAATGGGTGTGTTCCTTATCTTCTCCTCGTGTCTAAACTCTTCTCCATGGCTGGACCCCCAAATAATATTCCTTTACGTGCTAAGTGGTATCTAGAGAGTGGGATAGATTTAATAACTACCCTCACCCTAACGCGTACCCTAACCCTAACCCCTACCCTAACCCTAACGCGTACCCTAATCCTAACCCGTACCCTAAACCGAGCCCTAACCCTAACCCTTGCCCTAACCCTAACCCTAACCCATAGCCTACGCCCTACCCGAACCCCTCCCCGAACCCGTACCCTAAGCCGTACCCTAACCCTCACCCTAACCCTAACCCTAACCCTAAGCTACCCTTGACTGCTTCTGCCTCCAATAGATTTCCTAAGCACTAGTGTTTTAAGGAACAGTTTAAAAAGAGAATCATATTGTGATTTCTTGATAATGGGTGTGTTCCTTATCTTCTCCTAGTGTCTAAACACTTCTCCATGGCTGGACCCCCAAATAATATTCCTTTACGTGCTAAGGGGTATCTAGAGAGTGGGATAGGTTTAATAACTACCCTCACCCTAAAGCGTACCCTAACCCTAACCACTACCCTAACACTAACGCGTACCCTAATCCTAACCCGTACCCTAAACCGAGCCCTAACCCTAACACTAACCCTAACCCTAACCCTAACCCATACCCTACGCTCTACACGAACCCCTCCTCGAACCCGTACCCTAAGCCGTACCCTAACCCTCACCCTAACCCTAACCCTAACCCTAAGCTACCCTTGACTGCTTCTGCCTCCAATAGATTTCCTAAGCACTAGTGTTTTAAGGAACAGGTTAAAAAGAGAATCCTAATGTGATTTCGTGATAATGGGTGTGTTCCTTATCTTCTCCTCGTGTCTAAACTCTTCTCCATGGCTGGACCCCCAAATAATATTCCTTTACGTGCTAAGGGGTATCTAGAGAGTGTGATAGGTTTAATAACTACTCCCACCCTAACGCGTACCCTAACCCTACCCCTACCCTAACCCTAACGCGTACCCTAATCCTAACCCGTACCCTAAACCGAGCCCTAAACCTAACACTAACCCTAACCCTAACCCTAACCCATACCCTACGCCCTACCCGAACCCCTCCCCGAACCCGTACCCTAAGCCATACCCTAACCCTCACCCTAACCTTAAGCCTAACCCTAAGCTACCCTTGACTGCTTCTGCCTCCAATAGATTTCCTAAGCACTAGTGTTTTAAGGAACAGGTTAAAAAGAGAATCCTAATGTGATTTCGTGATAATGGGTGTGTTCCTTATCTTCTCCTAGTGTCTAAACTCTTCTCCATGGCTGGACCCCCAATAATATTCCTGTACGTGCTAAGGGGTATCTAGAGAGTGGGATAGGTTTAATAACTACCCTCACCCTAACGCGTACACTAACCCTAACCCCTACCCTAACCCTAACACGTACCCTAATCCTAACCCGTACCCTAAACCGAGCCCTATCCCTAACACTAACCCTAACCCTAACCCTAACCCATACCCTACGCCCTAACCGAACCCCTCCCCGAACCCGTACCCTAAGCCGTACCCTAACCCTCACCCTAACCCTAACCCTAACCCTAAGCTACCCTTGACTGCTTCTGCCTCCAATCGATTTCCTAAGCACTAGAGATTTAAGGAACAGGTTAAAAAGAGATTCCTAATATGATTTCGTGATAATGGGTGTGTTCCTTATCTTCTCCTAGTGTCTAAACTCTTCTCCATGGCTGGACCCCCAAACAATATTCCTTTACGTGCTAAGGGGTATCTAGAGAGTGGGATAGGTTTAATAACTATCCTCACCCAAACGCGTACCCTAACTCTAACCCCTAACCTAACCCTAGCGCGTACCCTAATCCTAACACGTACCCTAAACCGAGCCCTAACCCTAACACTAACTCTAACCCTAACCCTAACCCATACCCTACGCCCTACCCGAACCCCTCCCTGAACCCGTACCCTAAACCGTACCCTAACCCTCACCCTAACCCTAACCCTAACCCTAAGCTACCCTTGACGGCTTCTGCCTCCAATAGATTTCCTAAGCACTAGTGTTTTAAGGAACAGGTTAAAAAGAGAATCCTAAAGTGATTTCTTGATAATGGGTGTGTTCCTTATCTTCTCCTCGTGTCTAAACTCTTCTCCATGGCTGGACCCCCAAATAATATTCCTTTACGTGCTAAGGGGTATCTAGAGAGTGGGATAGGTTTAATAACTACCCTCACCCTAACGCGTTCCCTAACCCTAACCCCTACCCTAACCCTAACGCGTACCCTAATCCTAACCCGTACCCTAAACCGAGCCCTAACCCTAACACTAGCCCTAACCCTAACCCTAACCAATACCCTACGCCCTACCCGAACCCCTCCCCGAACCCGTACCCTAAGCCGTACCCTAACCCTCACCCTAACCCTAAGCTACCCTTGACTGCTTCTGCCTCCAATAGATTTCCTAAGCACTAGTGTTTTAAGGAACAGGTTAAAAAGAGAATCCTAATGTGATTTCTTGATAATGGGTGTGTTTCTTATCTTCTCCTAGTGTCTAAACTCTTCTCCATGGCTGGATCCCCAAATAATATTCCTTTACGTGCTAAGGGGTATCTAGAGAGTGGGATAGGTTTAATAATTAACCTCACCCTATCGCGTACCCTAACCCTAACCCCTACCCTAACACTAACGCGTACCCTAATCCTAACCCGTACCCTAAACCGAGCCCTAACCCTAACACTAACCCTAACCCTAACCCTAAACCATACCCTACGCCCTACCCGAACCCCTCCCCGAACCCGTACCCTAAGCCATACCCTAACCCTCACCCTAACCCTAACCCTAACCCTAAGCTACCCTTGACTGCTTCTGCCTCCAATAGATTTCCTAAGCACTAGTGTTTTAAGGAACAGGTGAAAAAGAGAATCCTAATGTGATTTCTTGATAATGGGTGTGTTCCTTTTCTTCTCCTCGTGTCTAAACTCTTCTCCATGGCTGGACCCCCAAATAATATTCCTTTACGTGCTAAGGGGTATCTAGAGAGTGGGATAGGTTTAATAACTACCCTCTCCCTAACGCGTACACTAACCCTAACCCCTACCCTAACCCTAACGCGTACCCTAATCCTAACCCGTACCCTAAACCGAGCCCTAACCCTAACACTATCCCTAACCGTAACCCTAACCAATACCCTACGCCCTATCCGAACCCCTCCCCGAACCCGTACCCTAAGCCGTACCCTAACCCTCACCCTAACCCTAAACCTAACACTAAGCTACCCTTGAAGGCTTCTGCCTCCAATAGATTTCCTAAGCACTAGTGTTTTAAGGAACAGGTTAAAAAGAGAATCCTAATGTGATTTCTTGATAATGGGTGTGTTCCTTATCTTCTCCTCGTGTCTAAACTCTTCTCCATGGCTGGACCCCCAAATAATATTACTTTACGTGCTAAGGGGTATCTAGAGAGTGGGATAGGTTTAATAACTACCCTCACCCTAAAGCGTACCCTAACCCTAACCACAACCCTAACACTAACGCGTACCCTAATCCTAACCCGTACCCTTAACCGAGCCCTAACCCTAACACTAACCCTAACCCTAACCCTAACCCATACCCTACGCCCTACCCGAACCCCTCCCCGAACCCGTACCCTAAGTCGTACCCTAACCCTCACCCTAACCCTAACCCTAACCCTAAGCTACCCTTGACTGCTTCTGCCTCCAATAGATTTCCTAAGCACTAGTGTTTTAAGGAACAGGTTAAAAAGAGAATCCTAATGTGATTTCGTGATAATGGGTGTGTTCCTTATCTTCTCCTCGTGTCTAAACTCTTCTCCATGGCTGGACCCCCAAATAATATTCCTTTATGTGCTAAGGGGAATCTAGAGAGTGTGATAGGTTTAATAACTACCCTCACCCTAACACGTACCCTAACCCTAACCCCTACCCTAACCCTAATGCGTACCCTAATCCTAACCCGTACCCTAAACCGAGCCCTAACCATAACACTAACCCTAACCCTAACCCTAACCCATACCCTACGCCCTACCCGAACCCCTCCCCGAACCCGTACCCTAAGCCATACCCTGGCCCTCACCCTAACCCTAACCCTAACCCTAAGCTACCCTTGACTGCTTCTGCCTCCAATAGATTTCCTAAGCACTAGTGTTTTAAGGAACAGTTTAAAAAGAGAATCATATTGTGATTTCTTGATAATGGGTGTGTTCCTTATCTTCTCCTAGTGTCTAAACTCTTCTCCATGGCTGGACCCCCAAATAATATTCCTTTACGTGCTAAGGGGTATCTAGAGAGTGGGATAGGTTTAATAACTACCCTCACCCTAAAGCGTACCCTAACCCTAACCACTACCCTAACACTAACACGTACCCTAATCCTAACCCGTACCCTAAACCGAGCCCTAACCCTAACACTAACCCTAACCCTAACCCTAACCCATACCCTGCGCCCTACCCGAACCCCTCCCCGAACCCGTACCCTAAGCCGTACCCTAACCCTCACCCTAACCCTAACCCTAACCCTAAGCTACCCTTGACTGCTTCTGCCTCCAATAGATTTCCTAAGCACTAGTGTTTTAAGGAACAGGTTAAAAAGAGAATCCTAATGTGATTTCTTGATAATGGGTGTGTTCCTTATCTTCTCCTCGTGTCTAAACTCTTTTCCATGGCTGGACCCCCAAATAATATTCCTTTACGTGCTAAGGGGTATCTAGAGAGTGGGATAGATTTAATAACTACCCTCACCCTAACGCGTACCCTAACCCTAACCCCTACCCTAACCCTAACGCGTACCCTAATCCTAACCCGTACCCTAAACCGAGCCCTAACCCTAACCCTTGCCCTAACCCTAACCCTAACCCATACCCTACGCCCTACCCGAACCCCTCCCCGAACCCGTACCCTAAGCCGTACCCTAACCCTCACCCTAACCCTAACCCTAACCCTAAGCTACCCTTGACTGCTTCTGCCTCCAATAGATTTCCTAAGCACTAGTGTTTTAAGGAACAGGTTAAAAAGAGAATCCTAATGTGATTTCTTGATAAAGGGTGTGTTCCTTATCTTCTCCTAGTGTCTAAACTCTTCTCCATGGCTGGACCACCAAATAATATTCCTTTACGTGCTAAGGGGTATCTACAGAGTGGGATAGGTTTAATAACTACCCCCAACCTAACGCGTACCCTAACCCTAACCCCTACCCTAACCCTAACGCGTACCCTAATCCTAACCCATACACTAAACCGAGCCCTAACCCTAACACTAGCCCTAACCCTATACCTAACCCATACCCTACGCCCTACCCGAACCCCTCCCCGAACCCGTACCCTAAGCCGTACCCTAACCCTCATCCTAACCCTAACCCTAACCCTAAGCTACCCTTGACTGCTTCTGCCTCCAATAGATTTCCTAAGCACTAGTGTTTTAAGGAACAGGTTAAAAAGAGAATCCTAATGTGATTTCGTGATAATGGGTGTGTTCCTTATCTTCTCCTAGTGTCTAAACTCTTCTCCATGGCTGGACCCCCAATAATATTCCTGTACGTGCTAAGGGGTATCTAGAGAGTGGGATAGGTTTAATAACTACCCTCACCCTAACGCGTACACTAACCCTAACCCCTACCCTAAACCTAACGCGTACCCTAATCCTAACCCGTACCCTAAACCGAGCCCTATCCCTAACACTAACCCTAACCCTAACCCTAACCCATACCCTACGCCCTACCCGAACCCCTCCCCAAACCAGTACCCTAAGCCGTACCCTAACCCTCACCCTAACCCTAACCCTAAACCTAAGCTACCCTTGATGGCTTCTGCCTCCAATAGATTTCCTAAGCACTAGTGTTTTAAGGAACAGGTTAAAAAGAGAATCCTAATGTGATTTCGTGATAATGGGTGTCTTCCTTATCTTCTCCTAGTGTTTAAACTCTTCTCCATGGCTGGACCCCCAAATAATATTCCTTTACGTGCTAAGGGGTATCTAGAGAGTGGGATAGGTTTAATAACTACCCTCACCCTAAAGCGTACCCTTAACCTAACCACTACCCTAACACTAACGCGTACCCTAATCCTAACCCGTACCCTTAACCGAGCCCTAACCCTAACACTAACCCTAACCCTAACCCTAACCCATACCCTACGCCCTACCCGAACCCCTCCCCGAACCCGTACCCTAAGCCGTACCCTAACCCTCACCCTAACCCTAACCCTAACCCTAAGCTACCCTTGACTGCTTCTTCCTCCAATAGATTTCCTAAGCACAAGTGTTTTAAGGAACAGGTTAAAAAGAGAATCCTAATGTGATTTCTTGATAATGGGTGTGTTCCTTATCTTCTCCTCGTGTCTAAACTCTTCTCCATGGCTGGACCCCCAAATAATATTCCTTTACGTGCTAAGGGGTATCTAGAGAGTGGGATAGGTTTAATAACTACCCTCACCCTAAAGCGTACCCTAACCCTAACCACTACCCTAACACTAACGCGTACCCTAATCCTAACCCATACCCTAAACCGAGCCCTAACCCTAACACTAACCCTAACCCTAACCCTAACCCATACCCTACGCCCTACCCGAACCCCTCCCCGAACCCGTACCCTAAGCCGTACCCTATCCCTCACCCTAACCCTAACCCTAACCCTAAGCTACCCTTGACTGCTTCTGCCTCCAATAGATTTCCTAAGCACTAGTGTTTTAAGGAACAGGTTAAACAGAGAATCCTAATGTGATTTCTTGATAATGGATGTGTTCCTTATCTTCTCCTCGTGTCTAAACTCTTCTCCATGGCTGGACCCCCAAATAATATACCTTTACGTGCTAAGGGGTATCTAGAGAGTGGGATAGATTTAATAACTACCCTCACCCTAACGCGTACCCTTACCCTAACCCCTACCCTAACCCTAACGCGTACCCTAATCCCAACCCGTACCCTAAACCGAGACCTAACCCTAACCCTTGCCCTAACCCTAACCCTAACCCATACCCTACGCCCTACCCGAACCCCTCCCCGAACCCGTACCCTAAGCCGTACCCTAACCCTCACCCTAACCCTAACCCTAACCCTAAGCTACCCTTGACTGCTTCTGCCTCCAATAGATTTCCTAAGCACTAGTGTTTTAAGGAACAGGTTAAAAAGAGAATCCTAATGTGATTTCGTGATAATGGGTGTGTTCCTTATCTTCTCCTAGTGTCTAAACTCTTCTCCATGGCTGGACCCCCAAATAATATTCTTTTACGTGCTAAGGGGTATCTAGAGAGTGGGATAGGTTTAATAACTAACCTCACCCTAACGCGTACCCTAACCCTAACCCCTACCCTAACCCTAGCGCGTACCCTAATCCTAACCCGTACCCTAAACCGAGCCCTAACCCTAACACTAACTCTAACCCTAAACCTAACCCATACCCTACGCCCTACCCGAACCCCTCCCTGAACCCGTACCCTAAACCGTACCCTAACCCTCACCCTAAACCTAACCCTAACCCTAAGCTACCCTTGACGGCTTCTGCCTCCAATAGATTTCCTAAGCACTAGTGTTTTAAGGAACAGGTTAAAAAGAGAATCCTAATGTGATTTCTTGATAATGGGTGTGTTCCTTATCTTCTCCTCGTGTCTAAACTCTTCTCCATGGCTGGACCCCCAAATAATATTCCTTTATGTGCTAAGGGGTATCTAGAGAGTGGAATAGGTTTAATAACTACCCTCACCCTAACGCGTTCCCTAACCCTAACCCCTACCCTAACCCTAACGCGTACCCTAATCCTAACCCGTACCCTAAACCGAGCCCTAACCCTAACACTAGCCCTAACCCTAACCCTAACCAATGCCCTACGCGCTACCCGAACCCCTCCCCGAACCCGTACCCTAAGCCGTACCCTAACCCTCATCCTAACCCTAACCCTAACCCTATGCTACCCTTGACTCCTTCTGCCTCCAATAGATTTCCTAAGCACTAGTGTTTTAAGGAACAGGTTAAAAAGAGAATCCTAATGTGATTTCTTGATAATGGGTGTGTTCCTTATCTTCTCCTAGTGTCTAAACTCTTCTCCATGGCTGGACCCCAAATAATATTCCTTTACGTGCTAAGGGGTATCTAGAGAGTGGGATAGGTTTAATAACTAACCTCACCCTATCGCGTACCCTAACCCTAACCCCTACCCTAACACTAACGCGTACCCTAATCCTAACCCTTACCCTAAAGCGAGTCCTAACCCTAAAACTAACCATAACCCTAACCCTAACCCATACCCTACGCCCTACCCGAACCCCTCCCCGAACCCGTACCCTAAGCCATACCCTAACCCTCACCCTAACCCTAACCCTAACCCTAAGCTACCCTTGACTGCTTCTGCCTCCAATAGATTTCCTAAGCACTAGTGTTTTAAGGAACAGGTGAAAAAGAGAATCCTAATGTGATTTCTTGATAATGGGTGTATTCCTTATCTTCTCCTCGTGTCTAAACTCTTCTCCATGGCTGGACCCCCAAATAATATACCTTTACGTGCTAAGGGGTATCTAGAGAGTGTGATAGGTTTAATAACTACCCCCAACCTAACGCGTACCCTAACCCTAACCACTACCCTAACCCTAACGCGTACCCTAATCCTAACCCATACCCTAAACCGAGCCCTAACCCTAACACTAGCCCTAACCCTATACCTAACCCATACCCTACGCCCTACCCGAAACCCTCCCCGAACCCGTAACCTAAGCCATACCCTAACCCTCAACCTAACCCTAACCCTGACCCTAAGCTACCCTTGATTGCTTCTGCCACCAATAGATTTCCTAAGCACTAGTGTTTTAAGGAACAGGTTAAAAAGAGAATCCTAATGTGATTTCGTGATAATGGGTGTGTTCCTTATCTTCTCCTAGTGTCTAAACTCTTCTCCATGGCTGGACCCCCAATAATATTCCTGTACGTGCTAAGGGGTATCTAGAGAGTGGGATAGGTTTAATAACTACCCTCACCCTAACGCGTACACTAACCCTAACCCCTACCCTAACCCTAACGCGTACCCTAATCCTAACCCCTACCCTAAACCGAGCCCTAACCCTAACACTAACCCTAACCCTAAACCTAACCCATACCCTACGCCCTACCCGAACCCCTCCCCAAACCCGTACCCTAAGCGGTACCCTAACCCTCACCCTAACCCTAACCCTAACCCTAAGCTACCCTTGATGGCTTCTGTCTCCAACAGATTTCCTAAGCACTAGTGTTTTAAGGAACAGGTTAAAAAGAGAATCCTAATGTGATTTCGTGATAATGGGTGTGTTCCTTATCTTCTCCTAGTGTCTAAACTCTTCTCCATGGCTGGACCCCCAAATAATATTCCTTTACGTGCTAAGGGGTATCTAGAGAGTGGGATACGTTTAATAACTACCCTCACCCTAAAGCGTACCCTTACCCTAACCACTACCCTAACACTAACGCGTACCCTAATCCTAACCCGTACCCTTAACCGAGCCCTAACCCTAACACTAACCCTAACCCTAACACTAACCCATACCCTACGCCCTACCCGAACCCCTCCCCGAACCCGTACCCTAAGCCGTACCCTAACCCTCACCCTAACCCTAACCCTAACCCTAAGCTACCCTTGACTGCTTCTTCCTCCAATAGATTTCCTAAGCACTAGTGTTTTAAGGAACAGGTTAAAAAGAGAATCCTAATGTGATTTCTTGATAATGGGTGTGTTCCTTATCTTCTCCTCGTGTCTAAACTCTTCTCCATGGCTGGACCCCCAAATAATATTCCTTTACGTGCTAAGGGGTATCTAGAGAGTGGGATAGGTTTAATAACTACCCTCACCCTAACGCGTACCCTAACCCTAACCCCTACCCTAACCCTAACGCGTACCCTAATCCTAACCCGTACCCTAAACCGAGCCCTAAACCTAACACTAGCCCTAACCCTAACCCTAACCCATACCCTACGCTCTACCCGAACCCCTCCCCGAACCCGTACCCTAAGCCGTACCCTAACCCTCACCCTAACCCTAACCCTAACCCTAAGCTACCCTTGACTGCTTCTGCCTCCAATAGATTTCCTAAGCACTAGTGTTTTAAGGAACAGGTTAAAAAGAGAATCCTAATGTGATTTCGTGATAATGAGTGTGTTCCTTATCTTCTCCTCGTGTCTAAACTCTTCTCCATGGCTGGACCCCAAATAATATTCCTTTACGTGCTAAGGGGTATCTAGAGAGTGGGATAGGTTTAATAACTACCCTCACCCTAACGCGTACCCTAACCCTAACACCTACCCTAACCATAACGCGTACCCTAATCCTAACCCGTACGCTAAACCGAGCCCTAACCCTAACACTAACTCTAACCCTAACCCTAACCCATACCCTACGCCCTACCCGAACCCCTCCCTGAACCCGTACCCTAAACCGTACCCTAACCCTCACCCTAACCCTAACCCTAACCCTAAGCTACCCTTGACGGCTTCTGCCTCCAATAGATTTCCTAAGCACTAGTGTTTTAAGGAACAGGTTAAAAAGAGAATCCTAAAGTGATTTCTTGATAATGGGTGTGTTCCTTATCTTCTCCTCGTGTCTAAACTCTTCTCCATGGCTGGACCCCCAAATAATATTCCTTTACGTGCTAAGGGGTATCTAGAGAGTGGGATAGGTTTAATAACTACCCTCACCCTAACGCGTTCCCTAACCCTAACCCCTAACCTAACCCTAACGCGTACCCTAATCCTAACCCGTACCCTAAACCGAGCCCTAACCCTAACACTAGCCCTAACCCTAACCCTAACCAATACCCTACGCCCTACCCGAACCCCTCCCCGAACCCGTACCCTAAGCCGTACCCTAACCCTCACCCTAACCCTAAGCTACCCTTGACTGCTTCTGCCTCCAATAGATTTCCTAAGCACTAGTGTTTTAAGGAACAGGTTAAAAAGAGAATCCTAATGTGATTTCTTGATAATGGGTCTGTTTCTTATCTTCTCCTAGTGTCTAAACTCTTCTCCATGGCTGGATCCCCAAATAATATTCCTTTACGTGCTAAGGGGTATCTAGAGAGTGGGATAGGTTTAATAACTAACCTCACCCTATCGCGTACCCTAACCCTAACCCCTACCCTAACACTAACGCGTACCCTAATCCTAACCCGTACCCTAAACCGAGCCCTAACCCTAACACTAACCCTAACCCTAACCCTAAACCATACCCTACGCCCTACCCGAACCCCTCCCCGAACCCGTACCCTAAGCCATACCCTAACCCTCACCCTAACCCTAACCCTAACCCTAAGCTACCCTTGACTGCTTCTGCCTCCAATAGATTTCCTAAGCACTAGTGTTTTAAGGAACAGGTGAAAAAGAGAATCCTAATGTGATTTCTTGATAATGGGTGTGTTCCTTATCTTCTCCTCGTGTCTAAACTCTTCTCCATGGCTGGACCCCCAAATAATATTCCTTTACGTGCTAAGGGGTATCTAGAGAGTGGGATAGGTTTAATAACTACCCTCTCCCTAACGCGTACACTAACCCTAACCCCTACCCTAACCCTAACGCGTACCCTAATCCTAACCCGTACCCTAAACCGAGCCCTAACCCTAACACTATCCCAAACCGTAACCCTAACCAATACCCTACGCCCTATCCGAACCCCTCCCCGAACCCGTACCCTAAGCCGTACCCTAACCCTCACCCTAACCCTAAACCTAACACTAAGCTACCCTTGAAGGCTTCTGCCTCCAATAGATTTCCTAAGCACTAGTGTTTTAAGGAACAGGTTAAAAAGAGAATCCTAATGTGATTTCTTGATAATGGGTGTGTTCCTTATCTTCTCCTCGTGTCTAAACTCTTCTCCATGGCTGGACCCCCAAATAATATTACTTTACGTGCTAAGGGGTATCTAGAGAGTGGGATAGGTTTAATAACTACCCTCACCCTAAAGCGTACCCTAACCCTAACCACAACCCTAACACTAACGCGTACCCTAATCCTAACCCGTACCCTTAACCGAGCCCTAACCCTAACA
The DNA here is from genome assembly GCF_949987535.1 of Balaenoptera acutorostrata. Classification (NCBI taxonomy): domain Eukaryota; kingdom Metazoa; phylum Chordata; class Mammalia; order Artiodactyla; family Balaenopteridae; genus Balaenoptera; species Balaenoptera acutorostrata. The sequence continues at coordinate 26,162 of NW_026646049.1, forward strand.
CTAACCCTAACCCTAACCCTAACCCATACCCTACGCCCTACCCGAACCCCTCCCCGAACCCGTACCCTAAGTCGTACCCTAACCCTCACCCTAACCCTAACCCTAACCCTAAGCTACCCTTGACTGCTTCTGCCTCCAATAGATTTCCTAAGCACTAGTGTTTTAAGGAACAGGTTAAAAAGAGAATCCTAATGTGATTTCGTGATAATGGGTGTGTTCCTTATCTTCTCCTCGTGTCTAAACTCTTCTCCATGGCTGGACCCCCAAATAATATTCCTTTATGTGCTAAGGGGTATCTAGAGAGTGTGATAGGTTTAATAACTACCCTCACCCTAACACGTACCCTAACCCTAACCCCTACCCTAACCCTAATGCGTACCCTAATCCTAACCCGTACCCTAAACCGAGCCCTAACCATAACACTAACCCTAACCCTAACCCTAACCCATACCCTACGCCCTACCCGAACCCCTCCCCGAACCCGTACCCTAAGCCATACCCTGGCCCTCACCCTAACCCTAACCCTAACCCTAAGCTACCCTTGACTGCTTCTGCCTCCAATAGATTTCCTAAGCACTAGTGTTTTAAGGAACAGTTTAAAAAGAGAATCATATTGTGATTTCTTGATAATGGGTGTGTTCCTTATCTTCTCCTAGTGTCTAAACTCTTCTCCATGGCTGGACCCCCAAATAATATTCCTTTACGTGCTAAGGGGTATCTAGAGAGTGGGATAGGTTTAATAACTACCCTCACCCTAAAGCGTACCCTAACCCTAACCACTACCCTAACACTAACACGTACCCTAATCCTAACCCGTACCCTAAACCGAGCCCTAACCCTAACACTAACCCTAACCCTAACCCTAACCCATACCCTGCGCCCTACCCGAACCCCTCCCCGAACCCGTACCCTAAGCCGTACCCTAACCCTCACCCTAACCCTAACCCTAACCCTAAGCTACCCTTGACTGCTTCTGCCTCCAATAGATTTCCTAAGCACTAGTGTTTTAAGGAACAGGTTAAAAAGAGAATCCTAATGTGATTTCTTGATAATGGGTGTGTTCCTTATCTTCTCCTCGTGTCTAAACTCTTTTCCATGGCTGGACCCCCAAATAATATTCCTTTACGTGCTAAGGGGTATCTAGAGAGTGGGATAGATTTAATAACTACCCTCACCCTAACGCGTACCCTAACCCTAACCCCTACCCTAACCCTAACGCGTACCCTAATCCTAACCCGTACCCTAAACCGAGCCCTAACCCTAACCCTTGCCCTAACCCTAACCCTAACCCATACCCTACGCCCTACCCGAACCCCTCCCCGAACCCGTACCCTAAGCCGTACCCTAACCCTCACCCTAACCCTAACCCTAACCCTAAGCTACCCTTGACTGCTTCTGCCTCCAATAGATTTCCTAAGCACTAGTGTTTTAAGGAACAGGTTAAAAAGAGAATCCTAATGTGATTTCTTGATAAAGGGTGTGTTCCTTATCTTCTCCTAGTGTCTAAACTCTTCTCCATGGCTGGACCACCAAATAATATTCCTTTACGTGCTAAGGGGTATCTACAGAGTGGGATAGGTTTAATAACTACCCCCAACCTAACGCGTACCCTAACCCTAACCCCTACCCTAACCCTAACGCGTACCCTAATCCTAACCCATACACTAAACCGAGCCCTAACCCTAACACTAGCCCTAACCCTATACCTAACCCATACCCTACGCCCTACCCGAACCCCTCCCCGAACCCGTACCCTAAGCCGTACCCTAACCCTCATCCTAACCCTAACCCTAACCCTAAGCTACCCTTGACTGCTTCTGCCTCCAATAGATTTCCTAAGCACTAGTGTTTTAAGGAACAGGTTAAAAAGAGAATCCTAATGTGATTTCGTGATAATGGGTGTGTTCCTTATCTTCTCCTAGTGTCTAAACTCTTCTCCATGGCTGGACCCCCAATAATATTCCTGTACGTGCTAAGGGGTATCTAGAGAGTGGGATAGGTTTAATAACTACCCTCACCCTAACGCGTACACTAACCCTAACCCCAACCCTAAACCTAACGCGTACCCTAATCCTAACCCGTACCCTAAACCGAGCCCTATCCCTAACACTAACCCTAACCCTAACCCTAACCCATACCCTACGCCCTACCCGAACCCCTCCCCAAACCAGTACCCTAAGCCGTACCCTAACCCTCACCCTAACCCTAACCCTAAACCTAAGCTACCCTTGATGGCTTCTGCCTCCAATAGATTTCCTAAGCACAAGTGTTTTAAGGAACAGGTTAAGAAGAGAATCCTAATGTGATTTCTTGATAATGGGTGTGTTCCTTATCTTCTCCTCGTGTCTAAACTCTTCTCCATGGCTGGACCCCCAAATAATATTCCTTTACGTGCTAAGGGGTATCTAGAGAGTGGGATAGGTTTAATAACTACCCTCACCCTAAAGCGTACCCTAACCCTAACCACTACCCTAACACTAACGCGTACCCTAATCCTAACCCATACCCTAAACCGAGCCCTAACCCTAACACTAACCCTAACCCTAACCCTAACCCATACCCTACGCCCTACCCGAACCCCTCCCCGAACCCGTACCCTAAGCCGTACCCTATCCCTCACCCTAACCCTAACCCTAACCCTAAGCTACCCTTGACTGCTTCTGCCTCCAATAGATTTCCTAAGCACTAGTGTTTTAAGGAACAGGTTAAACAGAGAATCCTAATGTGATTTCTTGATAATGGATGTGTTCCTTATCTTCTCCTCGTGTCTAAACTCTTCTCCATGGCTGGACCCCCAAATAATATACCTTTACGTGCTAAGGGGTATCTAGAGAGTGGGATAGATTTAATAACTACCCTCACCCTAACGCGTACCCTTACCCTAACCCCTACCCTAACCCTAACGCGTACCCTAATCCCAACCCGTAACCTAAACCGAGACCTAACCCTAACCCTTGCCCTAACCCTAACCCTAACCCATACCCTACGCCCTACCCGAACCCCTCCCCGAACCCGTACCCTAAGCCGTACCCTAACCCTCACCCTAACCCTAACCCTAACCCTAAGCTACCCTTGACTGCTTCTGCCTCCAATAGATTTCCTAAGCACTAGTGTTTTAAGGAACAGGTTAAAAAGAGAATCCTAATGTGATTTCGTGATAATGGGTGTGTTCCTTATCTTCTCCTAGTGTCTAAACTCTTCTCCATGGCTGGACCCCCAAATAATATTCTTTTACGTGCTAAGGGGTATCTAGAGAGTGGGATAGGTTTAATAACTAACCTCACCCTAACGCGTACCCTAACCCTAACCCCTACCCTAACCCTAGCGCGTACCCTAATCCTAACCCGTACCCTAAACCGAGCCCTAACCCTAACACTAACTCTAACCCTAAACCTAACCCATACCCTACGCCCTACCCGAATCCCTCCCTGAACCCGTACCCTAAACCGTACCCTAACCCTCACCCTAAACCTAACCCTAACCCTAAGCTACCCTTGACGGCTTCTGCCTCCAATAGATTTCCTAAGCACTAGTGTTTTAAGGAACAGGTTAAAAAGAGAATCCTAATGTGATTTCTTGATAATGGGTGTGTTCCTTATCTTCTCCTCGTGTCTAAACTCTTCTCCATGGCTGGACCCCCAAATAATATTCCTTTACGTGCTAAGGGGTATCTAGAGAGTGGGATAGGTTTAATAACTACCCTCACCCTAACGCGTTCCCTAACCCTAACCCCTACCCTAACCCTAACGCGTACCCTAATCCTAACCCGTACCCTAAACCGAGCCCTAACCCTAACACTAGCCCTAACCCTAACCCTAACCAATACCCTACGTGCTACCCGAACCCCTCCCCGAACCCGTACCCTAAGCCGTACCCTAATCCTCATCCTAACCCTAACCCTAACCCTATGCTACCCTTGACTCCTTCTGCCTCCAATAGATTTCCTAAGCACTAGTGTTTTAAGGAACAGGTTAAAAAGAGAATCCTAATGTGATTTCTTGATAATGGGTGTGTTCCTTATCTTCTCCTAGTGTCTAAACTCTTCTCCATGGCTGGACCCCAAATAATATTCCTTTACGTGCTAAGGGGTATCTAGAGAGTGGGATAGGTTTAATAACTAACCTCACCCTATCGCGTACCCTAACCCTAACCCCTACCCTAACACTAACGCGTACCCTAATCCTAACCCTTACCCTAAAGCGAGTCCTAACCCTAAAACTAACCATAACCCTAACCCTAACCCATACCCTACGCCCTACCCGAACCCCTCCCCGAACCCGTACCCTAAGCCGTACCCTAACCCTCACCCTAACCCTAACCCTAACCCTAAGCTACCCTTGACTGCTTCTGCCTCCAATAGATTTCCTAAGCACTAGTGTTTTAAGGAACAGGTGAAAAAGAGAATCCTAATGTGATTTCTTGATAATGGGTGTATTCCTTATCTTCTCCTCGTGTCTAAACTCTTCTCCATGGCTGGACCCCCAAATAATATACCTTTACGTGCTAAGGGGTATCTAGAGAGTGTGATAGGTTTAATAACTACCCCCAACCTAACGCGTACCCTAACCCTAACCCCTACCCTAACCCTAACGCGTACCCTAATCCTAACCCATACCCTAAACCGAGCCCTAACCCTAACACTAGCCCTAACCCTATACCTAACCCATACCCTACGCCCTACCCGAAACCCTCCCCGAACCCGTAACCTAAGCCATACCCTAACCCTCAACCTAACCCTAACCCTGACCCTAAGCTACCCTTGATTGCTTCTGCCACCAATAGATTTCCTAAGCACTAGTGTTTTAAGGAACAGGTTAAAAAGAGAATCCTAATGTGATTTCCTGATAATGGGTGTGTTCCTTATCTTCTCCTAGTGTCTAAACTCTTCTCCATGGCTGGACCCCCAATAATATTCCTGTACGTGCTAAGGGGTATCTAGAGAGTGGGATAGGTTTAATAACTACCCTCACCCTAACGCGTACACTAACCCTAACCCCTACCCTAACCCTAACGCGTACCCTAATCCTAACCCGTACCCTAAACCGAGCCCTAACCCTAACACTAACCCTAACCCTAAACCTAACCCATACCCTACGCCCTACCCGAACCCCTCCCCAAACCCGTACCCTAAGCGGTACCCTAACCCTCACCCTAACCCTAACCCTAACCCTAAGCTACCCTTGATGGCTTCTGTCTCCAATAGATTTCCTAAGCACTAGTGTTTTAAGGAACAGGTTAAAAAGAGAATCCTAATGTGATTTCGTGATAATGGGTGTGTTCCTTATCTTCTCCTAGTGTCTAAACTCTTCTCCATGGCTGGACCCCCAAATAATATTCCTTTACGTGCTAAGGGGTATCTAGAGAGTGGGATAGGTTTAATAACTACCCTCACCCTAACGCGTACCCTAACCCTAACCCCTACACTAACCCTAACGCGTACCCTAATCCTAACCCGTACCCTAAACCGAGCCCTAACCCTAAAACTAACTCTAACCCTAACCCTAACCCATACCCTACGCCCTACCCGAAACCCTCCCTGAACCCGTACCCTAAACCATACCCTAACCCTCACCCTAACCCTAACCCTAACCCTAAGCTACCCTTGACGGCTTCTGCCTCCAATAGATTTCCTAAGCACTAGTGTTTTAAGGAACAGGTTAAAAAGAGAATCCTAATGTGATTTCTTGATAATGGGTGTGTTCCTTATCTTCTCCTAGTGTCTAAACTCTTCTCCATGGCTGGACCCCCAAATAATATTCCTTTACGTGCTAAGGGGTATCTAGAGAGTGGGATAGGTTTAATAACTAACCTCACCCTATCGCATACCCTAACCCTAACCCCTACCCTAAACCTAACGCGTACCCTAATCCTAACCCGTACCCTAAACCAAGCCCTAACCCTAACACTAACCCTAACCCTAACCCTAACCCATAGCCTACGCCCTACCCGAACCCCTCCCCGAACCCGTACCCTAAGCCGTACCCTAACCCTCACCTTAACCCTAACCCTAACCCTAAGCTACCCTTGACTGCTTCTGCCTCCAATAGATTTCCTAAGCACTAGTGTTTTAAGGAACAGTTTAAAAAGAGAATCATATTGTGATTTCTTGATAATGGGTGTGTTCCTTATCTTCTCCTAGTGTCTAAACTCTTCTCCATGGCTGGACCCCCAAATAATATTCCTTTACGTGCTAAGGGGTATCTAGAGAGTGGGATAGGTTTAATAACTACCCTCACCCTAAAGCGTACCCTAACCCTAACCCCTACCCTAACCCTAACGCGTACCCTAATCCTAACCCGTACCCTAAACCGAGCCCTAACCCTAACACTAACCCTAACCCTAACCCTAACCCATACCCTACACCGTACCCGAACCCCTCCCCGAACCCGTACCCTAAGCCATACCCTAACCCTCACCCTAACCCTAACCCTAACCCTAAGCTACCCTTGACTGCTTCTGCCTCCAATAGATTTCCTAAGCACTAGTGTTTTAAGGAACAGGTTAAAAAGAGAATCCTAATGTGATTTCTTGATAATGGGTGTGTTCCTTATCTTCTCCTCGTGTCTAAACTCTTCTCCAAGGCTGGACCCCCAAATAATATACCTTTACGTGCTAAGGGGTATCTAGAGAGTGGGATAGGTTTAATAACTACCCTCACCCTAATGCGTACCCTAACCCTAACCCCTACCCTAACCCTAACGCATACCCTAATCCTAACCCGTACCCTAAACCGAGCCCTAACCCTAACACTAACCCTAACCCTAACCCATACCCTACGCCCTACCCGAACCCCTCCCCGAACCCGTACCCTAAGCCATACCCTAAACCTCACCCTAACGCTAACCCTAACCCTAAGCTACCCTTGACTGCTTCTGCCTCCAATAGATTTCCTAAGCACAAGTGTTTTAAGGAACAGGTTAAAAAGAGAATCCTAATGTGATTTCGTGATAATGGGTGTGTTCCTTATCTTCTCCTAGTGTCTAAACTCTTCTCCATGGCTGGACCCCCAATAATATTCCTGTACGTGCTAAGGGGTATCTAGAGAGTGGGATAGGTTTAATAACTACCCTCACCCTAACGCGTACACTAACCCTAACCCCTACCCTAACCCTAACGCGTACCCTAATCCTAACCCGTACCCTAAACCGAGCCCTATCCCTAACACTAACCCTAACCCTAACCCTAACCCATACCCTACGCCCTAACCGAACCCCTCCCCGAACCCGTACCCTAAGCCGTACCCTAACCCTCAGCCTAACCCGAACCCTAACCCTAAGCTACCCTTGACGGCTTCTGACTCCAATAGATTTCGTAAGCACTAGTGTTTTAAGGAACAGGTTAAAAAGAGAATCCTAATGTGATTTCGTGATAATGGGTGTGTTCCTTATCTTCTCCTAGTGTCTAAACTCTTCTCCATGGCTGGACCCCCAAATAATATTCCTTTACGTGCTAAGGGGTATCTAGAGAGTGGGATAGGTTTAATAACTACCCTCACCCTAAAGCGTACCCTAACCCTAACCACTACCCTAACACTAACGCGTACCCTAATTCTAACCCGTACCCTAAACCGAGCCCTAACCCTAACACTAGCCCTAACCCTAACCCTAACCCATACCCTACGCTCTACACGAACCCCTCCCCGAACCCGTACCCTAAGCCGTACCCTAACCCTCACCCTAACCCTAACCCTAACCCTAAGCTACCCTTGACTGCTTCTGCCTCCAATAGATTTCCTAAGCACTAGTGTTTTAAGGAACAGGTTAAAAAGAGAATCCTAATGTGATTTCGTGATAATGGGTGTGTTCCTTATTTCTCCTCGTGTCTAAACTCTTCTCCATGGCTGGACCCCCAAATAATATTCCTTTACGTGCTAAGGGGTATCTAGAGAGTGTGATAGGTTTAATAACTACTCCCACCCTAACGCGTACCCTAACCCTACCCCTACCCTAACCCTAACGCATACCCTAATCCTAACCCGTACCCTAAACCGAGCCCTAAACCTAACACTAACCCTAACCCTAACCCTAACCCATACCCTACGCCCTACCCGAACCCCTCCCCGAACCCGTACCCTAAGCCATACCCTAACCCTCACCCTAACCCTAACCCTAACCCTAAGCTACCCTTGACTGCTTCTGCCTCCAATAGATTTCCTAAGCACTAGTGTCTTAAGGAACAGGTTAAAAAGAGAATCCTAATGTGATTTCGTGATAATGGGTGTGTTCCTTATCTTCTCCTAGTGCCTAAACTCTTCTCCATGGCTGGACCCCCAATAATATTCCTGTACGCGCTAAGGGGTATCTAGAGAGTGGGAAAGGTTTAATAACTACCCTCACCCTAACACGTACACTAACCCTAACCCCTACCCTAACACTAACGCGTACCCTAATCATAACCCGTACCCTAAACCGAGCCCTAACCCTAACACTAACCCTAACCCTAACCCTAACCCATACCCTACGCCCTACCCGAACCCCTCCCCGAATCCGTACCCTAAGCCGTACCCTAACCCTCACCCTAACCCTAACCCTAACCCTAAGCTACCCTTGACGGCTTCTGCCTCCAATAGATTTCGTAAGCACTAGTGTTTTAAGGAACAGGTTAAAAAGAGAATCCTAATGTGATTTCGTGATAATGTGTGTGTTCCTTATCTTCTCCTAGTGTCTAAACTCTTCTCCATGGCTGGACCCCCAATAATATTCCTGTACGTGCTAAGGGGTATCTAGAGAGTGGGATAGGTTTAATAACTACCCTCACCCTAACGCGTACCCTAACCCTAACCCCTACCCTAACCCTAACGCGTACCCTAATCCTAACCCGTACCCTAAACCGAGCCCTAACCCTAACACTAACCCTAACCCTAACCCTAACCCATACCCTACGCCCTACCCGAACCCCTCCCCGAACCCGTACCCTAAGCCGTACCCTAACCCTCACCCTAACCCTAACCCTAACCCTAAGCTACCCTTGACTGCTTCTGCCTCCAATAGATTTCCTAAGCACTAGTGTTTTAAGGAACAGGTTAAAAAGAGAATCCTAATGTGATTTCTTGATAATGGGTGTGTTCCTTATCTTCTCCTCGTGTCTAAACTCTTCTCCATGGCTGGACCCCCAAATAATATTCCTTTACGTGCTAAGGGGTATCTAGAGAGTGGGATAGATTTAAAACTACCCTCACCCTAACGCGTACCCTAACCCTAACCCCTACCCTAACCCTAACGCGTACCCTAATCCTGACCCGTACCCTAAACCGAGCCCTAACCCTAACCCTTGCCCTAACCCTAACCCTAACCCATACCCTACGCCCTACCCGAACCCCTCCCCGAACCCGTACCCTAAGCCGTACCCTAACCCTCACCCTAACCCTAAACCTAACCTTAAGCTACCCTTGACGGCTTCTGCCTCCAATAGATTTCCTAAGCACTAGTGTTTTAAGGAACAGGTTAAAAAGAGAATCCTAATGTGATTTCTTGATAATGGGTGTGTTCCTTATCTTCTCCTAGTGTCTAAACTCTTCTCCAAGGCTGGACCCCCAAATAATATTCCTTTACGTGCTAAGGGGTATCTATAGAGAGGGAGAGGTTTAATAACTACCCTCACCCTAACGCGTACCCTAACCCTAACCCCTACCCTAACCCTAACACGTACCCTAATTCTAACCCATACCCTAAACCGAGCCCTAACCCTAACACTAGCCCTAACCCTAACCCTAACCCATACCCTACGACCTACCCGAACCCCTCCCCGAATCCGTACCCTAAGCCGTACCCTAACCCTCACCCTAACCCTAACCCTAACCCTAAGCTACCCTTGACTGCTTCTGCCTCCAATAGAATTCCTAAGCACTAGTGTTTTAAGGAACAGGTTAAAAAGAGAATCCTAATGTGATTTCTTGATAATGGGTGTGTTCCTTGTCTTCTCCTAGTGTCTAAACTCTTCTCCATGGCTGGACCCCCAAATAATATTCCTTTACGTGCTAAGTGGTATCTAGAGAGTGGGATAGGTTTAATAACTAACCTCACCCTATCGCGTACCCTAACCCTAACCCCTACCCTAACCCTAACGCGTACCCTAATCCTAACCCGTACCCTAAACCGAGCCCTAACCCTAACACTAACCCTAACCCTAACCCTAACCCATACCCTACGCCGTACCCGAACCCCTCCCCGAACCCGTACCCTAAGCCATACCCTAACCCTCACCCTAACCCTAACCCTAACCCTAAGCTACCCTTGACTGCTTCTGCCTCCAATAGATTTCCTAAGCACTAGTGTTTTAAGGAACAGGTTAAAAAGAGAATCCTAATGTGATTTCTTGATAATGGGTGTGTTCTTTATCTTCTCCTCGTGTCTAAACTCTTCTCCAAGGCTGGACCCCCAAATAATATACCTTTACGTGCTAAGGGGTATCTAGAGAGTGGGATAGGTTTAATAACTACCCTCACCCTAATGCGTACCCTAACCCTAACCCCTACCCTAACCCTAACGCATACCCTAATCCTAACCCGTACCCTAAACCGAGCCCTAACCCTAACACTAACCCTAACCCTAACCCATACCCTACGCCCTACCCGAACCCCTCCCCGAACCCGTACCCTAAGCCATACCCTAAACCTCACCCTAACGCTAACCCTAACCCTAAGCTACCCTTGACTGCTTCTGCCTCCAATAGATTTCCTAAGCACTAGTGTTTTAAGGAACAGGTTAAAAAGAGAATCCTAATGTGATTTCTTGATAATGGGTGTGTTCCTTATCTTCTCCTAGTGTCTAAACTCTTCTCCATGGCTGGACCCCCAAATTATATTCCTTTATGTGCTAAGGGGTATCTAGAGAGTGGGATAGCTTTAATAACTAACCTCACCCTATCGCGTACCCTAACCCTAACCCCTACCCTAACACTAACGCGTACCCTAATCCTAACCCGTACCCTAAACCGAGCCCTAACCCTAACACTAACCCTAACCCTAACCCTAACCCATATCCTACGCCCTACCCGAAACCCTCCCCGAACCCATACCCTAAGCCGTACCCTTACCCTCAATCTAACCCTAACCCTAACCCTAAGCTACCCTTGACTGTTTGTGCCTCCAATAGATTTTCTAAGGACTAGTGTTTTAAGGAACAGGTAAAAAGAGAATCCTAATGTGATTTCTTGATAATGGGTGTGTTCCTTATCTTCTCCTATTGTCTGAACTCTTCTCCAAGGCTGGACCCCCAAATAATATTCCTTTACGTGCTAAGGGATATCTATGGAGAGGGAGAGGTTTAATAACTACCCTCACCCTAACGCGTACCCTAACCCTAACCCCTACCCTAACCGTAACGCGTACCCTAATCCTAACCCGTACCCTAAACCGAGCCCTAACCCTAACACTAACCCTAACCCTAACCCTAACCCCTACCCTACGCCCTACCCGAACCCCTCCCCGAACCCGTACCCTAAGCCGTACCCTAACCCTCACCCTAACCCTAACCCTAACCCTAAGCTACCCTTGACGGCTTCTGCCTCCAATAGATTTCGTAAGCACTAGTGTTTTAAGGAACAGGTTAAAAAGAGAATCCTAATGTGATTTCGTGATAATGGGTGTGTTCCTTATCTTCTCCTAGTGTCTAAACTCTTCTCCATGGCTGGACCCCCAATAATATTCCTGTACGTGCTAAGGGGTATCTAGAGAGTGGGATAGGTTTAATAACTACCCTCACCCTAACGCGTACCCTAACCCTAACCCCTACCCTAACCCTAACGCGTACCCTAATCCTAACCCGTACCCTAAACCGAGCCCTAACCCTAACACTAACCCTAACCCTAACCCTAACCCATACCCTACGCCCTACCCGAACCCCTCCCCGAACCCGTACCCTAAGCCGTACCCTAACCCTCACCCTAACCCTAACCCTAACCCTAAGCTACCCTTGACTGCTTCTGCCTCCAATAGATTTCCTAAGCACTAGTGTTTTAAGGAACAGGTTAAAAAGAGAATCCTAATGTGATTTCTTGATAATGGGTGTGTTCCTTATCTTCTCCTCGTGTCTAAACTCTTCTCCATGGCTGGACCCCCAAATAATATTCCTTTACGTGCTAAAGGGTATCTAGAGAGTGGGATAGATTTAATAACTACCCTCACCCTAACGCGTACCCTAACCCTAACCCCTACCCTAACCCTAATGCGTACCCTAATCCTGACCCGTACCCTAAACCGAGCCCTAACCCTAACCCTTGCCCTAACCCTAACCCTAACCCATACCCTACGCCCTACCCGAACCCCTCCCCGAACCCGTACGCTAAGCCGTACCCTAACCCTCACCCTAACCCCTAACCCTAACCCTAAGCTACCCTTGAATGCGTCTGCCTCCAATAGATTTCCTAAGCACTAGTGTTTTAAGGAACAGGTTAAAAAGAGAATCCTAATGTGATTTCTTGATAATGGGTGTGTTCCTTATCTTCTCCTAGTGTCTAAACTCTTCTCCAAGGCTGGACCCCCAAATAATATTCCTTTACGTGCTAAGGGGTATCTATAGAGAGGGAGAGGTTTAATAACTACCCTCACCCTAACGCGTACCCTAACCCTAACCCCTACCCTAACCCTAACACGTACCCTAATCCTAACCCGTACCCTAAACCGAGCCCTAACCCTAACACTAGCCCTAACCCTAACCCTAACCCATACCCTACGACCTACCCGAACCCCTCCCCGAACCCGTACCCTAAGCCGTATCCTAACCCTCACCCTAACCCTAACCCTAACCCTAAGCTACCCTTGACTGCTTCTGCCTCCAATAGAATTCCTAAGCACTAGTGTTTTAAGGAACAGGTTAAAAAGAGAATCCTAATGTGATTTCTTGATAATGGGTGTGTTCCTTGTCTTCTCCTAGTGTCTAAACTCTTCTCCATGGCTGGACCCCCAAATAATACTCCTTTACGTGCTAAGGGGTATCTAGAGAGTGGGATAGCTTTAATAACTAACCTCACCCTATCGCGTACCCTAACCCTAACCCCTACCCTAACACTAACGCGTACCCTAATCCTAACCCGTACCCTAAACCTAGCCCTAACCCTAACACTAACCCTAACACTAACCCTAACCCATATCCTATGCCCTACCCGAAACCCTCCCCGAACCCATACCCTAAGCCGTACCCTAACCCTCAATCTAACCCTAACCCTAACCCTAAGCTACCCTTGACTGCTTCTGCCTCCAATAGATTTTCTAAGCACTAGTGTTTTAAGGAACAGGTAAAAAGAGAATCCTAATGTGATTTCTTGATAATGGGTGTGTTCCTTATCTTCTCCTAGTGTCTAAACGCTTCTCCATGGCTGGACCCCCAAATAATATTCCTTTACGTGCTAAGGGGTATCTAGAGAGTGGGATAGGTTTAATAACTAAACTCACCCTATCGCGTACCCTAACCCTAAACCCTACCCTAACCCTAATGCATAACCTAATCCTAACGCGTACCCTAAACCGAGCCCTAACCCTAACCCTAACCCTAACACATACCCTACGCCCTACCCGAACCCCTCTCCGAAGCCGTACCCTAAGCCGTACCCTAACCCTCACCCTAACCCTAACCCTAACCCTAAGCTACCCTTGACTGCTTCTGCCTCCAATAGATTTCCTAAGCAACAGTGTTTTAAGGAACAGGTTAAAAAAGAATCCTAATGTGATTTCTTGATAATGGGTGTGTTCCTTATCTTCTCCTCGTGTCTAAACTCTTCGCCATGGCTGGACCCCCAAATAATATTCCTTTACGTGCTAAGGGGTATCTAGAGAGTGGGATAGGTTTAATAACTACCCTCACCCTATCGCGTACCCTAACCCTAACCCCTACCCTAACCCTAACGCGTACCCTAATCCTAACCCGTACCCTAAACCGAGCCCTAACCCTAACACTAACGCTAACCCTGACCCTAACCCATACCCTACGCCCTACCCGAACCCCTCCCCGAACCCGTACCCTAAGCCATACCCTAACCCTCACCCTAACACTAAACCTAACCCTAAGCTACCCTTGACTGCTTCTGCCTCCAATAGATTTCGTAAGCACTAGTGTTTTAAGGAACAGGTTAAAAAGAGAATCCTAATGTGATTTCTTGAGAATGGGTGTGTTCCTTATCTTATCCTAGTGTCTAAACTCTTCTCCATGGCTGGACCCCCAAATAATATTCCTTTACGTGCTAAGGGGTATCTAGAGAGTGGGATAGGTTTAATAACTACCCTCACCCTAATGCATACCCTAACCCTAACCCCTAACCTAACCCTAACGCGTACCCTAATCCTAACCCATACCCTAAACCGAGCCCTAACCCTAACACTAGCCCTAACCCTAACCCTAACCCATACCCTACGCCCTACCCGAACCACTCCCCGAACCCGTACCCTAAGCCGTACCCTAACCCTCACCCTAACCCTAACCCTAACCCTAAGCTACCCTTGACTGCTTCTGCCTCCAATAGATTTCCTAAGCACTAGTGTTTTAAGGAACAGGTTAAAAAGAGAATCCTAATGTGATTTCTTGATAATGGGTGTGTTCCTTATCTTCTCCTAGTGTCTAAACTCTTCTCCATGGCTGGACCCCCAAATAATATTCCTTTACGTGCTAAGGGGTATCTAGAGAGTGGGATAGGTTTAATAACTACCCTCACCCTAATGCATACCCTAACCCTAACCCCTTACCTAACCCTAACGCGTACCCTAATCCTAACCCGTACCCTAAACCGAGCCCTCACACTAACACTAGCCCTAACCCTAACCCTAACCCATACCCTACGCCCTACCCGAACCCCTCCCCGAACCCGTACCCTAAGCCGTACCCTAACCCTCACCCTAACCCTAACCCTAAACCTAAGCTAAACTTGACTGCTTCTGCCTCCAATAGATTTCCTAAGCACTAGTGTTTTAAGGAACAGGTTAAAAAGAGAATCCTAATGTGATTTCTTGATAATGCGTCTGTTCCTTATTTTCTCCTAGTGTCTAAACTCTTCTCCATGGCTGGACCCCCAAATAATATTCCTTTACGTGCTAAGGGGTAACTAGAGAGTGGGATAGGTTTAATAACTGACCTCACCCTATCGCGTACCCTAACCCTAACCCCTACCCTAACCCTAACGCGTACCCTAATCCTAAACCGTACCCTAAACCGAGCCCTAACCCTAACACTAACCCTAACCCTAACCCATACCCTACGCCCTACCCGAACCCCTCCCCGAACCCGTACCCTAAGCCGTACCCTAACCCTCACCCTAAACCTAACCCTAAGCTACCCTTGACTGCTTCTGCCTCCAATAGATTTCCTAAGCACTAGTGTTTTAAGGTACAGGTTAAAAAGAGAATCCTAATGTGATTTCTTAATAATGGGTGTGTTCCTTATATTTTCCTCGTGTCTAAACTCTTCTCCATGGCTGGACCCCCAAATAATATTCCTTTACGTGCTAAGGGGTAATCTAGAGAGTGGGATAGGTTTAATAACTACCCTCACCCTAACGCGTACCCTAACCCTAACCCCTACCCTAACACTAACACGTACCCTAATCCTAACACGTACCCTAAACCGAGCCCTAACCCTAACACTAGCCCTAACTCTAACCCTAACCCATACCCTACGCCCTACCCGAACCCCTCCCCGAACCCGTACCCTAAGCCGTACCCTAACCCTCACCCTAACCCTAACCCTAACCGTAAGCTACCCTTGACTTCTTCTGCCTCCAATAGATTTCCTAAGTACTAGTGTTTTAAGGAACAGGTTAAAAAGAGAATCCTAATGTGATTTCTTGATAATGCGTGTGTTCCTTATCTTCTCCTAGTGTCTAAACTCTTCTCCATGGCTGGACCCCCAAATAATATTCCTTTAGGTGCTAAGGGGTATCTAGAGAGCGGGATAGGTTTAATAACTAACCTCACCCTATCGCGTACCCTAACCCTAACCCCTAACCTAACCCTAACGCGTACCCTAATCCTAACCAGTACCCTAAACCGAGCCCTAACCCTAACACTAACCCTAACCCTTACACTAACCCATACCCTACGCCCTACCAGAACCCCTCCCCGAACCCGTACCCTAAGCCGTACCCTAACCCTCACCCTAACCCTAACACTAACCCTAAGCTACCCTTGATTGCTTC
The DNA here is from genome assembly GCF_949987535.1 of Balaenoptera acutorostrata. Classification (NCBI taxonomy): domain Eukaryota; kingdom Metazoa; phylum Chordata; class Mammalia; order Artiodactyla; family Balaenopteridae; genus Balaenoptera; species Balaenoptera acutorostrata. The sequence goes on from NW_026646049.1 coordinate 42,281, forward strand.
TGCCTCCAATAGATTTCCTAAGCACTAGTGTTTTAAGGAACAGGTTTAAAAGAGAATCCTAATGTGATTTCTTGATAATGGGTGTGTTCCTTATGTTCTCCTAGTGTCTAAACTCATCCCCATGGCTGGACCCCCAAAAATATTCCTTTACGTGCTAAGGGGTATCTAGAGAGTGGGATAGGTTTAATAACTACCTTCACCCTAATGCGTACCCTAACCCTAACCCCTAACCTAACCCTAACGCGTACCCTAATCCTAACCCGTACCCTAAACTGAGCCCTAACCCTAACACTAGCCCTAACCCTAACCCTAACGCATACCCTACGCCCTACACGAACCCCTCCCCGAACCCGTACCCTAAGCCATACCCTAACCCTCAATCTAACCCTAACTCTAACCCTAAGCTACCCTTGACTGCTTCTGCCTCCAATAGATTTCCTAAGCACTAGTGTTTTAAGGAACAGGTTAAAAAGAGAATCCTAATGTGATTTCTTGATAATGGGTGTGTTCCTTATCTTCTCCTAGTGTCTAAACTCTTCTCCATGGCTGGACCCCCAAATAATATTCCTTTACGTGCTAAGGGGTATCTAGAGAGTGGGATAGGTTTAATAACTACCCTCACCCTAACGCGAACCCTAACCCTAACCCCTACCCTAACCCTAACGCGTACCCTAATCCTAACCCGTACCCTAAATCGAGCCCTAACCCTAACACTAGCCCTAACCCTAACCCTAACCCATACCCTACGCCCTACACGAACACCTCCCCGAACCCGTACCCTAAGCCGTACCCTAACCCTCACCCTAACCCTAACCCTAACCCTAAGCTACCCTTGACTGCTTCTGCCTCCAATAGATTTCCTAAGCACTAGTGTTTTAAGGAACAGTTTAAAAAGAGAATCATATTGTGATTTCTTGATAATGGTTGTGTTCCTTATCTTCTCCTAGTGTCTAAACCCTTCTCCATGGCTGGACCCCCAAATAATATTCCTTTACGTGCTAAGGGGTATCTATAGAGAGGGAGAGGTTTAATAACTACCCTCACCCTAACGCGTACCCTAACCCTAACCCCTACCCTAACACTAACGCGTACCCTAATCCTAACCCGTACCCTAATCCGAGCCATAACCCTAACACTAACCCTAACCCTAACCCTAACATATACCCTACGCCCTACCCAAACCCCTCCCCGAACCCGTACCCTAAGCCGTACCCTAACCCTCACCCTAACCCTAACCCTAACCCTAAGCTACCCTTGAATGCGTCTGCCTCCAATAGATTTCCTAAGCACTAGTGTTTTAAGGAACAGGTTAAAAAGAGAATCCTAATGTGATTTCTTGATAATGGGTGTGTTCCTTATCTTCTCCTAGTGTCTAAACTCTTCTCCAAGGCTGGACCCCCAAATAATATTCCTTTACGTGCTAAGGGGTACCTATAGAGAGGGAGAGGTTTAATAACTACCCTCACCCTAACGCGTACCCTAACCCTAACCCCTACCCTAACCCTAACACGTACCCTAATCCTAACCCGTACCCTAAACCGAGCCCTAACCCTAACACTAACTCTAACCCTAACCCTAACCCATACCCTAACCCTAACACTAGCCCTAACCCTAACCCTAACCCATACCCTACGACCTACCCGAACCCCTCCCCGAACCCGTACCCTAAGCCGTACCCTAACCCTCACCCTAACCCTAACCCTAACCCTAAGCTACCCTTGACTGCTTCTGCCTCCAATAGAATTCCTAAGTACTAGTGTTTTAAGGAACAGGTTAAAAAGAGAATCCTAATGTGATTTCTTGATAATGGGTGTGTTCCTTGTCTTCTCCTAGTGTCTAAACTCTTCTCCATGGCTGGACCCCCAAATAATACTCCTTTACGTGCTAAGGGGTATCTAGAGAGTGGGATAGCTTTAATAACTAACCTCGCCCTATCGCGTACCCTAACCCTAACCCCTACCCTAACACTAACGCGTACCCTAATCCTAACCCGTACCCTAAACCGAGCCCTAACCCTAACACTAACCCTAACCCTAACCCTAACCCATACCCTACGCCCTACCCGAACCCCTCCCCGAACCCGTACCCTAAGCCGTACCCTAACCCTCACCCTAACCCTAACCCTAAACCTAAGCTAAACTTGACTGCTTCTGCCTCCAATAGATTTCCTAAGCACTAGTGTTTTAAGGAACAGGTTAAAAAGAGAATCCTAATGTGATTTCTTGATAATGCGTGTGTTCCTTATTTTCTCCTAGTGTCTAAACTCTTCTCCATGGCTGGACCCCCAAATAATATTCCTTTACGTGCTAAGGGGTAACTAGAGAGTGGGATAGGTTTAATAACTGACCTCACCCTATCGCGTACCCTAACCCTAACCCCTACCCTAACCCTAACGCGTACCCTAATCCTAAACCGTACCCTAAACCGAGCCCTAACCCTAACACTAACCCTAACCCTAACCCATACCCTACGCCCTACCCGAACCCCTCCCCGAACCCGTACCCTAAGCCGTACCCTAATCCTCACCCTAAACCTAACCCTAAGCTACCCTTGACTGCTTCTGCCTCCAATAGATTTCCTAAGCACTAGTGTTTTAAGGTACAGGTTAAAAAGAGAATCCTAATGTGATTTCTTAATAATGGGTGTGTTCCTTATATTTTCCTCGTGTCTAAACTCTTCTCCATGACTGGACCCCCAAATAATATTCCTTTACGTGCTAAGGGGTAATCTAGAGAGTGGGATAGGTTTAATAACTACCCTCACCCTAACGCGTACCCTAACCCTAACCCCTACCCTAACCCTAACACGTACCCTAATCCTAACCCGTACCCTAAACCGAGCCCTAACCCTAACACTAGCCCTAACTCTAACCCTAACCCATACCCTACGCCCTACCCGAACCCCTCCCCGAACCCGTACCCTAAGCCGTACCCTAACCCTCACCCTAACCCTTACCCTAACCGTAAGCTACCCTTGACTTCTTCTGCCTCCAATAGATTTCCTAAGTACTAGTGTTTTAAGGAACAGGTTAAAAAGAGAATCCTAATGTGATTTCTTGATAATGCGTGTGTTCCTTATCTTCTCCTAGTGTCTAAACTCTTCTCCATGGCTGGACCCCCAAATAATATTCCTTTAGGTGCTAAGGGGTATCTAGAGAGCGGGATAGGTTTAATAACTAACCTCACCCTATCGCGTACCCTAACCCTAACCCCTAACCTAACCCTAACGCGTACCCTAATCCTAACCAGTACCCTAAACCGAGCCCTAACCCTAACACTAACCCTAACCCTTACACTAACCCATACCCTACGCCCTACCAGAACCCCTCCCCGAACCCGTACCCTAAGCCGTACCCTAACCCTCACCCTAACCCTAACCCTAACCCTAAGCTACCCTTGATTGCTTCTGCCTCCAATAGATTTCCTAAGCACTAGTGTTTTAAGGAACAGGTTTAAAAGAGAATCCTAATGTGATTTCTTGATAATGGGTGTGTTCCTTATGTTCTCCTAGTGTCTAAACTCATCCCCATGGCTGGACCCCCAAAAATATTCCTTTACGTGCTAAGGGGTATCTAGAGAGTGGGATAGGTTTAATAACTACCTTCACCCTAATGCGTACCCTAACCCTAACCCCTAACCTAACCCTAACGCGTACCCTAATCCTAACCCGTACCCTAAACCGAGCCCTAACCCTAACACTAGCCCTAACCCTAACCCTAACGCATACCCTACGCCCTACACGAACCCCTCCCCGAACCCGTACCCTAAGCCATACCCTAACCCTCAATCTAACCCTAACTCTAACCCTAAGCTACCCTTGACTGCTTCTGCCTCCAATAGATTTCCTAAGCACTAGTGTTTTAAGGAACAGGTTAAAAAGAGAATCCTAATGTGATTTCTTGATAATGGGTGTGTTCCTTATCTTCTCCTAGTGTCTAAACTCTTCTCCATGGCTGGACCCCCAAATAATATTCCTTTACGTGCTAAGGGGTATCTAGAGAGTGGGATAGGTTTAATAACTACCCTCACCCTAACGCGAACCCTAACCCTAACCCCTACCCTAACCCTAACGCGTACCCTAATCCTAACCCGTACCCTAAATCGAGCCCTAACCCTAACACTAGCCCTAACCCTAACCCTAACCCATACCCTACGCCCTACACGAACACCTCCCCGAACCCGTACCCTAAGCCGTACCCTAACCCTCACCCTAACCCTAACCCTAACCCTAAGCTACCCTTGACTGCTTCTGCCTCCAATAGATTTCCTAAGCACTAGTGTTTTAAGGAACAGTTTAAAAAGAGAATCATATTGTGATTTCTTGATAATGGTTGTGTTCCTTATCTTCTCCTAGTGTCTAAACCCTTCTCCATGGCTGGACCCCCAAATAATATTCCTTTACGTGCTAAGGGGTATCTATAGAGAGGGAGAGGTTTAATAACTACCCTCACCCTAACGCGTACCCTAACCCTAACCCCTACCCTAACACTAACGCGTACCCTAATCCTAACCCGTACCCTAATCCGAGCCATAACCCTAACACTAACCCTAACCCTAACCCTAACATATACCCTACGCCCTACCCAAACCCCTCCCCGAACCCGTACCCTAAGCCGTACCCTAACCCTCACCCTAACCCTAACCCTAACCCTAAGCTACCCTTGAATGCGTCTGCCTCCAATAGATTTCCTAAGCACTAGTGTTTTAAGGAACAGGTTAAAAAGAGAATCCTAATGTGATTTCTTGATAATGGGTGTGTTCCTTATCTTCTCCTAGTGTCTAAACTCTTCTCCAAGGCTGGACCCCCAAATAATATTCCTTTACGTGCTAAGGGGTACCTATAGAGAGGGAGAGGTTTAATAACTACCCTCACCCTAACGCGTACCCTAACCCTAACCCCTACCCTAACCCTAACACGTACCCTAATCCTAACCCGTACCCTAAACCGAGCCCTAACCCTAACACTAGCCCTAACCCTAACCCTAACCCATACCCTACGACCTACCCGAACCCCTCCCCGAACCCGTACCCTAAGCCGTACCCTAACCCTCACCCTAACCCTAACCCTAACCCTAAGCTACCCTTGACTGCTTCTGCCTCCAATAGAATTCCTAAGCACTAGTGTTTTAAGGAACAGGTTAAAAAGAGAATCCTAATGTGATTTCTTGATAATGGGTGTGTTCCTTGTCTTCTCCTAGTGTCTAAACTCTTCTCCATGGCTGGACCCCCAAATAATACTCCTTTACGTGCTAAGGGGTATCTAGAGAGTGGGATAGCTTTAATAACTAACCTCACCCTATCGCGTACCCTAACCCTAACCCCTACCCTAACACTAACGCGTACCCTAATCCTAACCCGTACCCTAAACCGAGCCCTAACCCTAACACTAACCCTAACCCTAACCCTAACCCATATCCTATGCCCTACCCGAAACCCTCCCCGAACCCATACCCTAAGCCGTACCCTAACCCTCAATCTAACCCTAACCCTAACCCTAAGCTACAATTGACTGCTTCTGCCTCCAATAGATTTTCTAAGCACTAGTGTTTTAAGGAACAGGTAAAAAGAGAATCCTAATGTGATTTCTTGATAATGGGTGTGTTCCTTATCTTCTCCTAGTGTCTAAACGCTTCTCCATGGCTGGACCCCCAAATAATATTCCTTTACGTGCTAAGGGGTATCTAGAGAGTGGGATAGGTTTAATAACTAAACTCACCCTATCGCGTACCCTAACCCTAAACCCTACCCTAACCCTAATGCATACCCTAATCCTAACCCGTACCCTAAACCGAGCCCTAACCCTAACACTCACCCTAAACCTAACCCTAACCCATACCCTACGCCCTACCCGAACCCCTCTCCGAAGCCGTACCCTAAGCCGTACCCTAACCCTCACCCCAACCCTAACCCTAACCCTAAGCTACCCTTGACTGCTTCTGCCTCCAATAGATTTCCTAAGCACTAGTGTTTTAAGGAACAGGTTAAAAAAGAATCCTAATGTGATTTCTTGATAATGGGTGTGTTCCTTATCTTCTCCTCGTGTCTAAACTCTTCGCCATGGCTGGACCCCCAAATAATATTCCTTTACGTGCTAAGGGGTATCTAGAGAGTGGGATAGGTTTAATAACTACCCTCACCCTATCGCGTACCCTAACCCTAACCCCTACCCTAACCCTAACACGTACCCTAATCCTAACCCGTACCCTAAACCGAGCCCTAACCCTAACCCTAAACCATACCCTACGCCCTCCCCGAACCCCTCCCCGAACCCGTACCCTAAGCCATACCCTAACCCTCACCCTAACACTAACCCTAACCCTAAGCTACCCTTGACTGCTTCTGCCTCCAATAGATTTCCTAAGCACTAGTGTTTTAAGGAACAGGTTAAAAAGAGAATCCTAATGTGATTTCTTGATAATGGGTGTGTTCCTTATGTTCTCCTAGTGTCTAAACTCTTCTCCATGGCTGGACCCCCAAATAATATTCCTTTACGTGCTAAGGGGTATCTAGAGAGTGGGATAGGTTTAATAACTACCCTCACCCTAATGCATACCCTAACCCTAACCCCTAACCTAACCCTAACGCGTTCCCTAATCCTAACCCGTACCCTAAACCGAGCCCTAACCCTAACACTAGCCCTAACCCTAACCCTAACCCATACCCTACGCCCTACCCGAACCACTCCCCGAACCCGTACCCTAAGCCGTACCCTAACCCTCACCCTAACCCTAACCCTAACCCTAAGCTACCCTTGACTGCTTCTGCCTCCAATAGATTTCCTAAGCACTAGTGTTTTAAGGAACAGGTTAAAAAGAGAATCCTAATGTGATTTCTTGATAATGGGTGTGTTCCTTATGTTCTCCTAGTGTCTAAACTCTTCTCCATGGCTGGACCCCCAAATAATATTCCTTTACGTGCTAAGGGGTATCTAGAGAGTGGGATAGGTTTAATAACTACCCTCACCCTAATGCATACCCTAACCCTAACCCCTAACCTAACCCTAACGCGTTCCCTAATCCTAACCCGTACCCTAAACCGAGCCCTAACCCTAACACTAACCCTAACCCTTACACTAACCCATACCCTACGCCCTACCAGAACCCCTCCCCGAACCCGTACCCTAAGCCGTACCCTAACCCTCACCCTAACCCTAACCCTAACCCTAAGCTACCCTTGATTGCTTCTGCCTCCAATAGATTTCCTAAGCACTAGTGTTTTAAGGAACAGGTTTAAAAGAGAATCCTAATGTGATTTCTTGATAATGGGTGTGTTCCTTATGTTCTCCTAGTGTCTAAACTCATCCCCATGGCTGGACCCCCAAAAATATTCCTTTACGTGCTAAGGGGTATCTAGAGAGTGGGATAGGTTTAATAACTACCTTCACCCTAATGCGTACCCTAACCCTAACCCCTAACCTAACCCTAACGCGTACCCTAATCCTAACCCGTACCCTAAACCGAGCCCTAACCCTAACACTAGCCCTAACCCTAACCCTAACGCATACCCTACGCCCTACACGAACCCCTCCCCGAACCCGTACCCTAAGCCATACCCTAACCCTCAATCTAACCCTAACTCTAACCCTAAGCTACCCTTGACTGCTTCTGCCTCCAATAGATTTCCTAAGCACTAGTGTTTTAAGGAACAGGTTAAAAAGAGAATCCTAATGTGATTTCTTGATAATGGGTGTGTTCCTTATCTTCTCCTAGTGTCTAAACTCTTCTCCATGGCTGGACCCCCAAATAATATTCCTTTACGTGCTAAGGGGTATCTAGAGAGTGGGATAGGTTTAATAACTACCCTCACCCTAACGCGAACCCTAACCCTAACCCCTACCCTAACCCTAACGCGTACCCTAATCCTAACCCGTACCCTAAATCGAGCCCTAACCCTAACACTAGCCCTAACCCTAACCCTAACCCATACCCTACGCCCTACACGAACACCTCCCCGAACCCGTACCCTAAGCCGTACCCTAACCCTCACCCTAACCCTAACCCTAACCCTAAGCTACCCTTGACTGCTTCTGCCTCCAATAGATTTCCTAAGCACTAGTGTTTTAAGGAACAGGTTAAAAAAGAATCCTAATGTGATTTCTTGATAATGGGTGTGTTCCTTATCTTCTCCTCGTGTCTAAACTCTTCGCCATGGCTGGACCCCCAAATAATATTCCTTTACGTGCTAAGGGGTATCTAGAGAGTGGGATAGGTTTAATAACTACCCTCACCCTATCGCGTACCCTAACCCTAACCCCTACCCTAACCCTAACACGTACCCTAATCCTAACCCGTACCCTAAACCGAGCCCTAACCCTAACACTAGCCCTAACCCTAACCCTAAACCATACCCTACGCCCTCCCCGAACCCCTCCCCGAACCCGTACCCTAAGCCATACCCTAACCCTCACCCTAACACTAACCCTAACCCTAAGCTACCCTTGACTGCTTCTGCCTCCAATAGATTTCCTAAGCACTAGTGTTTTAAGGAACAGGTTAAAAAGAGAATCCTAATGTGATTTCTTGATAATGGGTGTGTTCCTTATGTTCTCCTAGTGTCTAAACTCTTCTCCATGGCTGGACCCCCAAATAATATTCCTTTACGTGCTAAGGGGTATCTAGAGAGTGGGATAGGTTTAATAACTACCCTCACCCTAATGCATACCCTAACCCTAACCCCTAACCTAACCCTAACGCGTTCCCTAATCCTAACCCGTACCCTAAACCGAGCCCTAACCCTAACACTAGCCCTAACCCTAACCCTAACCCATACCCTACGCCCTACCCGAACCACTCCCCGAACCCGTACCCTAAGCCGTACCCTAACCCTCACCCTAACCCTAACCCTAACCCTAAGCTACCCTTGACTGCTTCTGCCTCCAATAGATTTCCTAAGCACTAGTGTTTTAAGGAACAGGTTAAAAAGAGAATCCTAATGTGATTTCTTGATAATGGGTGTGTTCCTTATGTTCTCCTAGTGTCTAAACTCTTCTCCATGGCTGGACCCCCAAATAATATTCCTTTACGTGCTAAGGGGTATCTAGAGAGTGGGATAGGTTTAATAACTACCCTCACCCTAATGCATACCCTAACCCTAACCCCTAACCTAACCCTAACGCGTTCCCTAATCCTAACCCGTACCCTAAACCGAGCCCTAACCCTAACACTAACCCTAACCCTTACACTAACCCATACCCTACGCCCTACCAGAACCCCTCCCTGAACCCGTACCCTAAGCCGTACCCTAACCCTCACCCTAACCCTAACCCTAACCCTAAGCTACCCTTGATTGCTTCTGCCTCCAATAGATTTCCTAAGCACTAGTGTTTTAAGGAACAGGTTTAAAAGAGAATCCTAATGTGATTTCTTGATAATGGGTGTGTTCCTTATGTTCTCCTAGTGTCTAAACTCATCCCCATGGCTGGACCCCCAAAAATATTCCTTTACGTGCTAAGGGGTATCTAGAGAGTGGGATATGTTTAATAACTACCTTCACCCTAATGCGTACCCTAACCCTAACCCCTAACCTAACCCTAACGCGTACCCTAATCCTAACCCGTACCCTAAACCGAGCCCTAACCCTAACACTAGCCCTAACCCTAACCCTAACGCATACCCTACGCCCTACACGAACCCCTCCCCGAACCCGTACCCTAAGCCATACCCTAAACCTCAATCTAACCCTAACTCTAACCCTAAGCTACCCTTGACTGCTTCTGCCTCCAATAGATTTCCTAAGCACTAGTGTTTTAAGGAACAGGTTAAAAAGAGAATCCTAATGTGATTTCTTGATAATGGGTGTGTTCCTAATCTTCTCCTAGTGTCTAAACTCTTCTCCATGGCTGGACCCCCAAATAATATTCCTTTACGTGCTAAGGGGTATCTAGAGAGTGGGATAGGTTTAATAACTACCCTCACCCTAACGCGAACCCTAACCCTAACCCCTACCCTAACCCTAACGCGTACCCTAATCCTAACCCGTGCCCTAAATCGAGCCCTAACCCTAACACTAGCCCTAACCCTAACCCTAACCCATACCCTACGCCCTACACGAACACCTCCCCGAACCCGTACCCTAAGCCGTACCCTAACCCTCACCCTAACCCTAACCCTAACCCTAAGCTACCCTTGACTGCTTCTGCCTCCAATAGATTTCCTAAGCACTAGTGTTTTAAGGAACAGTTTAAAAAGAGAATCATATTGTGATTTCTTGATAATGGTTGTGTTCCTTATCTTCTCCTAGTGTCTAAACCCTTCTCCATGGCTGGACCCCCAAATAATATTCCTTTACGTGCTAAGGGGTATCTATAGAGAGGGAGAGGTTTAATAACTACCCTCACCCTAACGCGTACCCTAACCCTAACCCCTACCCTAACACTAACGCGTAACCTAATCCTAACCCGTACCCTAATCCGAGCCATAACCCTAACACTAACCCTAACCCTAACCCTAACATATACCCTACGCCCTACCCAAACCCCTCCCCGAACCCGTACCCTAAGCCGTACCCTAACCCTCACCCTAACCCTAACCATAACCCTAAGCTACCCTTGAATGCGTCTGCCTCCAATAGATTTCCTAAGCACTAGTGTTTTAAGGAACAGGTTAAAAAGAGAATCCTAATGTGATTTCTTGATAATGGGTGTGTTCCTTATCTTCTCCTAGTGTCTAAACTCTTCTCCAAGGCTGGACCCCCAAATAATATTCCTTTACGTGCTAAGGGGTACCTATAGAGAGGGAGAGGTTTAATAACTACCCTCACCCTAACGCGTACGCTAACCCTAACCCCTACCCTAACCCTAACACGTACCCTAATCCTAACCCGTACCCTAAACCGAGCCCTAACCCTAACACTAGCCCTAACCCTAACCCTAACCCATACCCTACGACCTACCCGAACCCCTCCCCGAACCCGTACCCTAAGCCGTACCCTAACCCTCACCCTAACCCTAACCCTAACCCTAAGCTACCCTTGACTGCTTCTGCCTCCAATAGAATTCCTAAGCACTAGTGTTTTAAGGAACAGGTTAAAAAGAGAATCCTAATGTGATTTCTTGATAATGGGTGTGTTCCTTGTCTTCTCCTAGTGTCTAAACTCTTCTCCATGGCTGGACCCCCAAATAATACTCCTTTACGTGCTAAGGGGTATCTAGAGAGTGGGATAGCTTTAATAACTAACCTCACCCTATCGCGTACCCTAACCCTAACCCCTACCCTAACACTAACGCGTACCCTAATCCTAACCCGTACCCTAAACCGAGCCCTAACCCTAACACTAACCCTAACCCTAACCCTAACCCATATCCTATGCCCTACCCGAAACCCTCCCCGAACCCATACCCTAAGCCGTACCCTAACCCTCAATCTAACCCTAACCCTAACCCTAAGCTACAATTGACTGCTTCTGCCTCCAATAGATTTTCTAAGCACTAGTGTTTTAAGGAACAGGTAAAAAGAGAATCCTAATGTGATTTCTTGATAATGGGTGTGTTCCTTATCTTCTCCTAGTGTCTAAACGCTTCTCCATGGCTGGACCCCCAAATAATATTCCTTTACGTGCTAAGGGGTATCTAGAGAGTGGGATAGGTTTAATAACTAAACTCACCCTATCGCGTACCCTAACCCTAAACCCTACCCTAACCCTAATGCATACCCTAATCCTAACCCGTACCCTAAACCGAGCCCTAACCCTAACACTCACCCTAAACCTAACCCTAACCCATACCCTACGCCCTACCCGAACCCCTCTCCGAAGCCGTACCCTAAGCCGTACCCTAACCCTCACCCTAACCCTAACCCTAACCCTAAGCTACCCTTGACTGCTTCTGCCTCCAATAGATTTCCTAAGCACTAGTGTTTTAAGGAACAGGTTAAAAAAGAATCCTAATGTGATTTCTTGATAATGGGTGTGTTCCTTATCTTCTCCTCGTGTCTAAACTCTTCGCCATGGCTGGACCCCCAAATAATATTCCTTTACGTGCTAAGGGGTATCTAGAGAGTGGGATAGGTTTAATAACTACCCTCACCCTATCGCGTACCCTAACCCTAACCCCTACCCTAACCCTAACACGTACCCTAATCCTAACCCGTACCCTAAACCGAGCCCTAACCCTAACACTAGCCCTAACCCTAACCCTAAACCATACCCTACGCCCTCCCCGAACCCCTCCCCGAACCCGTACCCTAAGCCATACCCTAACCCTCACCCTAACACTAACCCTAACCCTAAGCTACCCTTGACTGCTTCTGCCTCCAATAGATTTCCTAAGCACTAGTGTTTTAAGGAACAGGTTAAAAAGAGAATCCTAATGTGATTTCTTGATAATGGGTGTGTTCCTTATGTTCTCCTAGTGTCTAAACTCTTCTCCATGGCTGGACCCCCAAATAATATTCCTTTACGTGCTAAGGGGTATCTAGAGAGTGGGATAGGTTTAATAACTACCCTCACCCTAATGCATACCCTAACCCTAACCCCTAACCTAACCCTAACGCGTTCCCTAATCCTAACCCGTACCCTAAACCGAGCCCTAACCCTAACACTAGCCCTAACCCTAACCCTAACCCATACCCTACGCCCTACCCGAACCACTCCCCGAACCCGTACCCTAAGCCGTACCCTAACCCTCACCCTAACCCTAACCCTAACCCTAAGCTACCCTTGACTGCTTCTGCCTCCAATAGATTTCCTAAGCACTAGTGTTTTAAGGAACAGGTTAAAAAGAGAATCCTAATGTGATTTCTTGATAATGGGTGTGTTCCTTATGTTCTCCTAGTGTCTAAACTCTTCTCCATGGCTGGACCCCCAAATAATATTCCTTTACGTGCTAAGGGGTATCTAGAGAGTGGGATAGGTTTAATAACTACCCTCACCCTAATGCATACCCTAACCCTAACCCCTAACCTAACCCTAACGCGTTCCCTAATCCTAACCCGTACCCTAAACCGAGCCCTAACCCTAACACTAACCCTAACCCTTACACTAACCCATACCCTACGCCCTACCAGAACCCCTCCCTGAACCCGTACCCTAAGCCGTACCCTAACCCTCACCCTAACCCTAACCCTAACCCTAAGCTACCCTTGATTGCTTCTGCCTCCAATAGATTTCCTAAGCACTAGTGTTTTAAGGAACAGGTTTAAAAGAGAATCCTAATGTGATTTCTTGATAATGGGTGTGTTCCTTATGTTCTCCTAGTGTCTAAACTCATCCCCATGGCTGGACCCCCAAAAATATTCCTTTACGTGCTAAGGGGTATCTAGAGAGTGGGATATGTTTAATAACTACCTTCACCCTAATGCGTACCCTAACCCTAACCCCTAACCTAACCCTAACGCGTACCCTAATCCTAACCCGTACCCTAAACCGAGCCCTAACCCTAACACTAGCCCTAACCCTAACCCTAACGCATACCCTACGCCCTACACGAACCCCTCCCCGAACCCGTACCCTAAGCCATACCCTAAACCTCAATCTAACCCTAACTCTAACCCTAAGCTACCCTTGACTGCTTCTGCCTCCAATAGATTTCCTAAGCACTAGTGTTTTAAGGAACAGGTTAAAAAGAGAATCCTAATGTGATTTCTTGATAATGGGTGTGTTCCTAATCTTCTCCTAGTGTCTAAACTCTTCTCCATGGCTGGACCCCCAAATAATATTCCTTTACGTGCTAAGGGGTATCTAGAGAGTGGGATAGGTTTAATAACTACCCTCACCCTAACGCGAACCCTAACCCTAACCCCTACCCTAACCCTAACGCGTACCCTAATCCTAACCCGTGCCCTAAATCGAGCCCTAACCCTAACACTAGCCCTAACCCTAACCCTAACCCATACCCTACGCCCTACACGAACACCTCCCCGAACCCGTACCCTAAGCCGTACCCTAACCCTCACCCTAACCCTAACCCTAACCCTAAGCTACCCTTGACTGCTTCTGCCTCCAATAGATTTCCTAAGCACTAGTGTTTTAAGGAACAGTTTAAAAAGAGAATCATATTGTGATTTCTTGATAATGGTTGTGTTCCTTATCTTCTCCTAGTGTCTAAACCCTTCTCCATGGCTGGACCCCCAAATAATATTCCTTTACGTGCTAAGGGGTATCTATAGAGAGGGAGAGGTTTAATAACTACCCTCACCCTAACGCGTACCCTAACCCTAACCCCTACCCTAACACTAACGCGTAACCTAATCCTAACCCGTACCCTAATCCGAGCCATAACCCTAACACTAACCCTAACCCTAACCCTAACATATACCCTACGCCCTACCCAAACCCCTCCCCGAACCCGTACCCTAAGCCGTACCCTAACCCTCACCCTAACCCTAACCATAACCCTAAGCTACCCTTGAATGCGTCTGCCTCCAATAGATTTCCTAAGCACTAGTGTTTTAAGGAACAGGTTAAAAAGAGAATCCTAATGTGATTTCTTGATAATGGGTGTGTTCCTTATCTTCTCCTAGTGTCTAAACTCTTCTCCAAGGCTGGACCCCCAAATAATATTCCTTTACGTGCTAAGGGGTACCTATAGAGAGGGAGAGGTTTAATAACTACCCTCACCCTAACGCGTACGCTAACCCTAACCCCTACCCTAACCCTAACACGTACCCTAATCCTAACCCGTACCCTAAACCGAGCCCTAACCCTAACACTAGCCCTAACCCTAACCCTAACCCATACCCTACGACCTACCCGAACCCCTCCCCGAACCCGTACCCTAAGCCGTACCCTAACCCTCACCCTAACCCTAACCCTAACCCTAAGCTACCCTTGACTGCTTCTGCCTCCAATAGAATTCCTAAGCACTAGTGTTTTAAGGAACAGGTTAAAAAGAGAATCCTAATGTGATTTCTTGATAATGGGTGTGTTCCTTGTCTTCTCCTAGTGTCTAAACTCTTCTCCATGGCTGGACCCCCAAATAATACTCCTTTACGTGCTAAGGGGTATCTAGAGAGTGGGATAGCTTTAATAACTAACCTCACCCTATCGCGTACCCTAACCCTAACCCCTACCCTAACACTAACGCGTACCCTAATCCTAACCCGTACCCTAAACCGAGCCCTAACCCTAACACTAACCCTAACCCTAACCCTAACCCATATCCTATGCCCTACCCGAAACCCTCCCCGAACCCATACCCTAAGCCGTACCCTAACCCTCAATCTAACCCTAACCCTAACCCTAAGCTACAATTGACTGCTTCTGCCTCCAATAGATTTTCTAAGCACTAGTGTTTTAAGGAACAGGTAAAAAGAGAATCCTAATGTGATTTCTTGATAATGGGTGTGTTCCTTATCTTCTCCTAGTGTCTAAACGCTTCTCCATGGCTGGACCCCCAAATAATATTCCTTTACGTGCTAAGGGGTATCTAGAGAGTGGGATAGGTTTAATAACTAAACTCACCCTATCGCGTACCCTAACCCTAAACCCTACCCTAACCCTAATGCATACCCTAATCCTAACCCGTACCCTAAACCGAGCCCTAACCCTAACACTCACCCTAAACCTAACCCTAACCCATACCCTACGCCCTACCCGAACCCCTCTCCGAAGCCGTACCCTAAGCCGTACCCTAACCCTCACCCTAACCCTAACCCTAACCCTAAGCTACCCTTGACTGCTTCTGCCTCCAATAGATTTCCTAAGCACTAGTGTTTTAAGGAACAGGTTAAAAAAGAATCCTAATGTGATTTCTTGATAATGGGTGTGTTCCTTATCTTCTCCTCGTGTCTAAACTCTTCGCCATGGCTGGACCCCCAAATAATATTCCTTTACGTGCTAAGGGGTATCTAGAGAGTGGGATAGGTTTAATAACTACCCTCACCCTATCGCGTACCCTAACCCTAACCCCTACCCTAACCCTAACACGTACCCTAATCCTAACCCGTACCCTAAACCGAGCCCTAACCCTAACACTAGCCCTAACCCTAACCCTAAACCATACCCTACGCCCTCCCCGAACCCCTCCCCGAACCCGTACCCTAAGCCATACCCTAACCCTCACCCTAACACTAACCCTAACCCTAAGCTACCCTTGACTGCTTCTGCCTCCAATAGATTTCCTAAGCACTAGTGTTTTAAGGAACAGGTTAAAAAGAGAATCCTAATGTGATTTCTTGATAATGGGTGTGTTCCTTATGTTCTCCTAGTGTCTAAACTCTTCTCCATGGCTGGACCCCCAAATAATATTCCTTTACGTGCTAAGGGGTATCTAGAGAGTGGGATAGGTTTAATAACTACCCTCACCCTAATGCATACCCTAACCCTAACCCCTAACCTAACCCTAACGCGTTCCCTAATCCTAACCCGTACCCTAAACCGAGCCCTAACCCTAACACTAGCCCTAACCCTAACCCTAACCCATACCCTACGCCCTACCCGAACCACTCCCCGAACCCGTACCCTAAGCCGTACCCTAACCCTCACCCTAACCCTAACCCTAACCCTAAGCTACCCTTGACTGCTTCTGCCTCCAATAGATTTCCTAAGCACTAGTGTTTTAAGGAACAGGTTAAAAAGAGAATCCTAATGTGATTTCTTGATAATGGGTGTGTTCCTTATGTTCTCCTAGTGTCTAAACTCTTCTCCATGGCTGGACCCCCAAATAATATTCCTTTACGTGCTAAGGGGTATCTAGAGAGTGGGATAGGTTTAATAACTACCCTCACCCTAATGCATACCCTAACCCTAACCCCTAACCTAACCCTAACGCGTTCCCTAATCCTAACCCGTACCCTAAACCGAGCCCTAACCCTAACACTAACCCTAACCCTTACACTAACCCATACCCTACGCCCTACCAGAACCCCTCCCCGAACCCGTACCCTAAGCCGTACCCTAACCCTCACCCTAACCCTAACCCTAACCCTAAGCTACCCTTGATTGCTTCTGCCTCCAATAGATTTCCTAAGCACTAGTGTTTTAAGGAACAGGTTTAAAAGAGAATCCTAATGTGATTTCTTGATAATGGGTGTGTTCCTTATGTTCTCCTAGTGTCTAAACTCATCCCCATGGCTGGACCCCCAAAAATATTCCTTTACGTGCTAAGGGGTATCTAGAGAGTGGGATATGTTTAATAACTACCTTCACCCTAATGCGTACCCTAACCCTAACCCCTAACCTAACCCTAACGCGTACCCTAATCCTAACCCGTACCCTAAACCGAGCCCTAACCCTAACACTAGCCCTAACCCTAACCCTAACGCATACCCTACGCCCTACACGAACCCCTCCCCGAACCCGTACCCTAAGCCATACCCTAACCCTCAATCTAACCCTAACTCTAACCCTAAGCTACCCTTGACTGCTTCTGCCTCCAATAGATTTCCTAAGCACTAGTGTTTTAAGGAACAGGTTAAAAAGAGAATCCTAATGTGATTTCTTGATAATGGGTGTGTTCCTAATCTTCTCCTAGTGTCTAAACTCTTCTCCATGGCTGGACCCCCAAATAATATTCCTTTACGTGCTAAGGGGTATCTAGAGAGTGGGATAGGTTTAATAACTACCCTCACCCTAACGCGAACCCTAACCCTAACCCCTACCCTAACCCTAACGCGTACCCTAATCCTAACCCGTGCCCTAAATCGAGCCCTAACCCTAACACTAGCCCTAACCCTAACCCTAACCCATACCCTACGCCCTACACGAACACCTCCCCGAACCCGTACCCTAAGCCGTACCCTAACCCTCACCCTAACCCTAACCCTAACCCTAAGCTACCCTTGACTGCTTCTGCCTCCAATAGATTTCCTAAGCACTAGTGTTTTAAGGAACAGTTTAAAAAGAGAATCATATTGTGATTTCTTGATAATGGTTGTGTTCCTTATCTTCTCCTAGTGTCTAAACCCTTCTCCATGGCTGGACCCCCAAATAATATTCCTTTACGTGCTAAGGGGTATCTATAGAGAGGGAGAGGTTTAATAACTACCCTCACCCTAACGCGTACCCTAACCCTAACCCCTACCCTAACACTAACGCGTACCCTAATCCTAACCCGTACCCTAATCCGAGCCATAACCCTAACACTAACCCTAACCCTAACCCTAACATATACCCTACGCCCTACCCAAACCCCTCCCCGAACCCGTACCCTAAGCCGTACCCTAACCCTCACCCTAACCCTAACCATAACCCTAAGCTACCCTTGAATGCGTCTGCCTCCAATAGATTTCCTAAGCACTAGTGTTTTAAGGAACAGGTTAAAAAGAGAATCCTAATGTGATTTCTTGATAATGGGTGTGTTCCTTATCTTCTCCTAGTGTCTAAACTCTTCTCCAAGGCTGGACCCCCAAATAATATTCCTTTACGTGCTAAGGGGTACCTATAGAGAGGGAGAGGTTTAATAACTACCCTCACCCTAACGCGTACCCTAACCCTAACCCCTACCCTAACCCTAACACGTACCCTAATCCTAACCCGTACCCTAAACCGAGCCCTAACCCTAACACTAGCCCTAACCCTAACCCTAACCCATACCCTACGACCTACCCGAACCCCTCCCCGAACCCGTACCCTAAGCCGTACCCTAACCCTCACCCTAACCCTAACCCTAACCCTAAGCTACCCTTGACTGCTTCTGCCTCCAATAGAATTCCTAAGCACTAGTGTTTTAAGGAACAGGTTAAAAAGAGAATCCTAATGTGATTTCTTGATAATGGGTGTGTTCCTTGTCTTCTCCTAGTGTCTAAACTCTTCTCCATGGCTGGACCCCCAAATAATACTCCTTTACGTGCTAAGGGGTATCTAGAGAGTGGGATAGCTTTAATAACTAACCTCACCCTATCGCGTACCCTAACCCTAACCCCTACCCTAACACTAACGCGTACCCTAATCCTAACCCGTACCCTAAACCGAGCCCTAACCCTAACACTAACCCTAACCCTAACCCTAACCCATATCCTATGCCCTACCCGAAACCCTCCCCGAACCCATACCCTAAGCCGTACCCTAACCCTCAATCTAACCCTAACCCTAACCCTAAGCTACAATTGACTGCTTCTGCCTCCAATAGATTTTCTAAGCACTAGTGTTTTAAGGAACAGGTAAAAAGAGAATCCTAATGTGATTTCTTGATAATGGGTGTGTTCCTTATCTTCTCCTAGTGTCTAAACGCTTCTCCATGGCTGGACCCCCAAATAATATTCCTTTACGTGCTAAGGGGTATCTAGAGAGTGGGATAGGTTTAATAACTAAACTCACCCTATCGCGTACCCTAACCCTAAACCCTACCCTAACCCTAATGCATACCCTAATCCTAACCCGTACCCTAAACCGAGCCCTAACCCTAACACTCACCCTAAACCTAACCCTAACCCATACCCTACGCCCTACCCGAACCCCTCTCCGAAGCCGTACCCTAAGCCGTACCCTAACCCTCACCCTAACCCTAACCCTAACCCTAAGCTACCCTTGACTGCTTCTGCCTCCAATAGATTTCCTAAGCACTAGTGTTTTAAGGAACAGGTTAAAAAAGAATCCTAATGTGATTTCTTGATAATGGGTGTGTTCCTTATCTTCTCCTCGTGTCTAAACTCTTCGCCATGGCTGGACCCCCAAATAATATTCCTTTACGTGCTAAGGGGTATCTAGAGAGTGGGATAGGTTTAATAACTACCCTCACCCTATCGCGTACCCTAACCCTAACCCCTACCCTAACCCTAACACGTACCCTAATCCTAACCCGTACCCTAAACCGAGCCCTAACCCTAACACTAGCCCTAACCCTAACCCTAAACCATACCCTACGGCCTCCCCGAACCCCTCCCCGAACCCGTACCCTAAGCCATACCCTAACCCTCACCCTAACACTAACCCTAACCCTAAGCTACCCTTGACTGCTTCTGCCTCCAATAGATTTCCTAAGCACTAGTGTTTTAAGGAACAGGTTAAAAAGAGAATCCTAATGTGATTTCTTGATAATGGGTGTGTTCCTTATGTTCTCCTAGTGTCTAAACTCTTCTCCATGGCTGGACCCCCAAATAATATTCCTTTACGTGCTAAGGGGTATCTAGAGAGTGGGATAGGTTTAATAACTACCCTCACCCTAATGCATACCCTAACCCTAACCCCTAACCTAACACTAACGCGTTCCCTAATCCTAACCCGTACCCTAAACCGAGCCCTAACCCTAACACTAGCCCTAACCCTAACCCTAACCCATACCCTACTCCCTACCCGAACCAATCCCCGAACCCGTACCCTAAGCCGTACCCTAACCCTCACCCTAACCCTAACCCTAACCCTAAGCTACCCTTGACTGCTTCTGCCTCCAATAGATTTCCTAAGCACTAGTGTTTTAAGGAACAGGTTAAAAAGAGAATCCTAATGTGATTTCTTGATAATGGGTGTGTTCCTTATCTTCTCCTAGTGTCTAAACTCTTCTCCATGGCTGGACCCCCAAATAATATTTCTTTACGTGCTAAGGGGTATCTAGAGAGTGGGATAGGTTTAATAACTACCCTCACCCTAATGCATACCCTAACCCTAACCCCTAACCTAACCCTAACGCGTACCCTAATCCTAACCCGTACCCTAAACCGAGCCCTAACCCTAACACTAGCCCTAACCCTAACCCTAACTCATACCCTACGCCCTACCCGAACCCCTCCCCGAACCCGTACCCTAAGCCGTACCCTAACCCTCACCCTAACCCTAACCCTAAGCTACCCTTGACTGCTTCTGCCTCCAATAGATTTCCTAAGCACTAGTGTTTTAAGGTACAGGTTAAAAAGAGAATCCTAATGTGATTTCTTAATAATGGGTGTGTTCCTTATCTTTTCCTCGTGTCTAAACTCTTCTCCATGGCTGGACCCCCAAATAATATTCCTTTACGTGCTAAGGGATAATCTAGAGAGTGGGATAGGTTTAATAACTACCCTCACCCTAACGCGTACCCTAACCCTAACCCCTACCCTAACCCTAACACGTACCCTAATCCTAACCCGTACCCTAAACCGAGCCCTAACCCTAACACTAGCCCTAACTCTAACCCTAACCCATACCCTACGCCCTACCCGAACCCCTCCCCGAACCCGTACCCTAAGCCGTACCCTAACCCTCACCCTAACCCTAACCCTAACCGTAAGCTACCCTTGACTTCTTCTGCCTCCAATAGATTTCCTAAGTACTAGTGTTTTAAGGAACAGGTTAAAAAGAGAATCCTAATGTGATTTCTTGATAATGCGTGTGTTCCTTATCTTCTCCTAGTGTCTAAACTCTTCTCCATGGCTGGACCCCCAAATAATATTCCTTTAGGTGCTAAGGGGTATCTAGAGAGCGGGATAGGTTTAATAACTAACCTCACCCTATCGCGTACCCTAACCCTAACCCCTAACCTAACCCTAACGCGTACCCTAATCCTAACCAGTACCCTAAACCGAGCCCTAACCCTAACACTAACCCTAACCCTTACACTAACCCATACCCTACGCCCTACCAGAACCCCTCCCCGAACCCGTACCCTAAGCCGTACCCTAACCCTCACCCTAACCCTAACACTAACCCTAAGCTACCCTTGATTGCTTCTGCCTCCAATAGATTTCCTAAGCACTAGTGTTTTAAGGAACAGGTTTAAAAGAGAATCCTAATGTGATTTCTTGATAATGGGTGTGTTCCTTATGTTCTCCTAGTGTCTAAACTCATCCCCATGGCTGGACCCCCAAAAATATTCCTTTACGTGCTAAGGGGTATCTAGAGAGTGGGATAGGTTTAATAACTACCTTCACCCTAATGCGTACCCTAACCCTAACCCCTAACCTAACCCTAACGCGTACCCTAATCCTAACCCGTACCCTAAACTGAGCCCTAACCCTAACACTAGCCCTAACCCTAACCCTAACGCATACCCTACGCCCTACACGAACCCCTCCCCGAACCCGTACCCTAAGCCATACCCTAACCCTCAATCTAACCCTAACTCTAACCCTAAGCTACCCTTGACTGCTTCTGCCTCCAATAGATTTCCTAAGCACTAGTGTTTTAAGGAACAGGTTAAAAAGAGAATCCTAATGTGATTTCTTGATAATGGGTGTGTTCCTTATCTTCTCCTAGTGTCTAAACTCTTCTCCATGGCTGGACCCCCAAATAATATTCCTTTACGTGCTAAGGGGTATCTAGAGAGTGGGATAGGTTTAATAACTACCCTCACCCTAACGCGAACCCTAACCCTAACCCCTACCCTAACCCTTACGCGTACCCTAATCCTAACCCGTACCCTAAATCGAGCCCTAACCCTAACACTAGCCCTAACCCT
This sequence comes from Balaenoptera acutorostrata, assembly GCF_949987535.1. Taxonomy (NCBI): domain Eukaryota; kingdom Metazoa; phylum Chordata; class Mammalia; order Artiodactyla; family Balaenopteridae; genus Balaenoptera; species Balaenoptera acutorostrata. The sequence continues at coordinate 64,523 of NW_026646049.1, forward strand.
AACCCTAACCCATACCCTACGCCCTACACGAACACCTCCCCGAACCCGTACCCTAAGCCGTACCCTAACCCTCACCCTAACCCTAACCCTAACCCTAAGCTACCCTTGACTGCTTCTGCCTCCAATAGATTTCCTAAGCACTAGTGTTTTAAGGAACAGTTTAAAAAGAGAATCATATTGTGATTTCTTGATAATGGTTGTGTTCCTTATCTTCTCCTAGTGTCTAAACCCTTCTCCATGGCTGGACCCCCAAATAATATTCCTTTACGTGCTAAGGGGTATCTATAGAGAGGGAGAGGTTTAATAACTACCCTCACCCTAACGCGTACCCTAACCCTAACCCCTACCCTAACACTAACGCGTACCCTAATCCTAACCCGTACCCTAATCCGAGCCATAACCCTAACACTAACCCTAACCCTAACCCTAACATATACCCTACGCCCTACCCAAACCCCTCCCCGAACCCGTACCCTAAGCCGTACCCTAACCCTCACCCTAACCCTAACCCTAACCCTAAGCTACCCTTGAATGCGTCTGCCTCCAATAGATTTCCTAAGCACTAGTGTTTTAAGGAACAGGTTAAAAAGAGAATCCTAATGTGATTTCTTGATAATGGGTGTGTTCCTTATCTTCTCCTAGTGTCTAAACTCTTCTCCAAGGCTGGACCCCCAAATAATATTCCTTTACGTGCTAAGGGGTACCTATAGAGAGGGAGAGGTTTAATAACTACCCTCACCCTAACGCGTACCCTAACCCTAACCCCTACCCTAACCCTAACACGTACCCTAATCCTAACCCGTACCCTAAACCGAGCCCTAACCCTAACACTAGCCCTAACCCTAACCCTAACCCATACCCTACGACCTACCCGAACCCCTCCCCGAACCCGTACCCTAAGCCGTACCCTAACCCTCACCCTAACCCTAACCCTAACCCTAAGCTACCCTTGACTGCTTCTGCCTCCAATAGAATTCCTAAGTACTAGTGTTTTAAGGAACAGGTTAAAAAGAGAATCCTAATGTGATTTCTTGATAATGGGTGTGTTCCTTGTCTTCTCCTAGTGTCTAAACTCTTCTCCATGGCTGGACCCCCAAATAATACTCCTTTACGTGCTAAGGGGTATCTAGAGAGTGGGATAGCTTTAATAACTAACCTCACCCTATCGCGTACCCTAACCCTAACCCCTATCCTAACACTAACGCGTACCCTAATCCTAACCCGTACCCTAAACCGAGCCCTAACCCTAACACTAACCCTAACCCTAACCCTAACCCATACCCTACGCCCTACCCGAACCCCTCCCCGAACCCGTACCCTAAGCCGTACCCTAACCCTCACCCTAACCCTAACCCTAAACCTAAGCTAAACTTGACTGCTTCTGCCTCCAATAGATTTCCTAAGCACTAGTGTTTTAAGGAACAGGTTAAAAAGAGAATCCTAATGTGATTTCTTGATAATGCGTGTGTTCCTTATTTTCTCCTAGTGTCTAAACTCTTCTCCATGGCTGGACCCCCAAATAATATTCCTTTACGTGCTAAGGGGTAACTAGAGAGTGGGATAGGTTTAATAACTGACCTCACCCTATCGCGTACCCTAACCCTAACCCCTACCCTAACCCTAATGCGTACCCTAATCCTAAACCGTACCCTAAACCGAGCCCTAACCCTAACACTAACCCTAACCCTAACCCATACCCTACGCCCTACCCGAACCCCTCCCCGAACCCGTACCCTAAGCCGTACCCTAATCCTCACCCTAAACCTAACCCTAAGCTACCCTTGACTGCTTCTGCCTCCAATAGATTTCCTAAGCACTAGTGTTTTAAGGTACAGGTTAAAAAGAGAATCCTAATGTGATTTCTTAATAATGGGTGTGTTCCTTATATTTTCCTCGTGTCTAAACTCTTCTCCATGACTGGACCCCCAAATAATATTCCTTTACGTGCTAAGGGGTAATCTAGAGAGTGGGATAGGTTTAATAACTACCCTCACCCTAACGCGTACCCTAACCCTAACCCCTACCCTAACCCTAACACGTACCCTAATCCTAACCCGTACCCTAAACCGAGCCCTAACCCTAACACTAGCCCTAACTCTAACCCTAACCCATACCCTACGCCCTACCCGAACCCCTCCCCGAACCCGTACCCTAAGCCGTACCCTAACCCTCACCCTAACCCTAACCCTAACCGTAAGCTACCCTTGACTTCTTCTGCCTCCAATAGATTTCCTAAGTACTAGTGTTTTAAGGAACAGGTTAAAAAGAGAATCCTAATGTGATTTCTTGATAATGCGTGTGTTCCTTATCTTCTCCTAGTGTCTAAACTCTTCTCCATGGCTGGACCCCCAAATAATATTCCTTTAGGTGCTAAGGGGTATCTAGAGAGCGGGATAGGTTTAATAACTAACCTCACCCTATCGCGTACCCTAACCCTAACCCCTAACCTAACCCTAACGCGTACCCTAATCCTAACCAGTACCCTAAACCGAGCCCTAACCCTAACACTAACCCTAACCCTTACACTAACCCATACCCTACGCCCTACCAGAACCCCTCCCCGAACCCGTACCCTAAGCCGTACCCTAACCCTCACCCTAACCCTAACCCTAACCCTAAGCTACCCTTGATTGCTTCTGCCTCCAATAGATTTCCTAAGCACTAGTGTTTTAAGGAACAGGTTTAAAAGAGAATCCTAATGTGATTTCTTGATAATGGGTGTGTTCCTTATGTTCTCCTAGTGTCTAAACTCATCCCCATGGCTGGACCCCCAAAAATATTCCTTTACGTGCTAAGGGGTATCTAGAGAGTGGGATAGGTTTAATAACTACCTTCACCCTAATGCGTACCCTAACCCTAACCCCTAACCTAACCCTAACGCGTACCCTAATCCTAACCCGTACCCTAAACCGAGCCCTAACCCTAACACTAGCCCTAACCCTAACCCTAACGCATACCCTACGCCCTACACGAACCCCTCCCCGAACCCGTACCCTAAGCCATACCCTAACCCTCAATCTAACCCTAACTCTAACCCTAAGCTACCCTTGACTGCTTCTGCCTCCAATAGATTTCCTAAGCACTAGTGTTTTAAGGAACAGGTTAAAAAGAGAATCCTAATGTGATTTCTTGATAATGGGTGTGTTCCTTATCTTCTCCTAGTGTCTAAACTCTTCTCCATGGCTGGACCCCCAAATAATATTCCTTTACGTGCTAAGGGGTATCTAGAGAGTGGGATAGGTTTAATAACTACCCTCACCCTAACGCGAACCCTAACCCTAACCCCTACCCTAACCCTAACGCGTACCCTAATCCTAACCCGTACCCTAAATCGAGCCCTAACCCTAACACTAGCCCTAACCCTAACCCTAACCCATACCCTACGCCCTACACGAACACCTCCCCGAACCCGTACCCTAAGCCGTACCCTAACCCTCACCCTAACCCTAACCCTAACCCTAAGCTACCCTTGACTGCTTCTGCCTCCAATAGATTTCCTAAGCACTAGTGTTTTAAGGAACAGTTTAAAAAGAGAATCATATTGTGATTTCTTGATAATGGTTGTGTTCCTTATCTTCTCCTAGTGTCTAAACCCTTCTCCATGGCTGGACCCCCAAATAATATTCCTTTACGTGCTAAGGGGTATCTATAGAGAGGGAGAGGTTTAATAACTACCCTCACCCTAACGCGTACCCTAACCCTAACCCCTACCCTAACACTAACGCGTACCCTAATCCTAACCCGTACCCTAATCCGAGCCATAACCCTAACACTAACCCTAACCCTAACCCTAACATATACCCTACGCCCTACCCAAACCCCTCCCCGAACCCGTACCCTAAGCCGTACCCTAACCCTCACCCTAACCCTAACCCTAACCCTAAGCTACCCTTGAATGCGTCTGCCTCCAATAGATTTCCTAAGCACTAGTGTTTTAAGGAACAGGTTAAAAAGAGAATCCTAATGTGATTTCTTGATAATGGGTGTGTTCCTTATCTTCTCCTAGTGTCTAAACTCTTCTCCAAGGCTGGACCCCCAAATAATATTCCTTTACGTGCTAAGGGGTACCTATAGAGAGGGAGAGGTTTAATAACTACCCTCACCCTAACGCGTACCCTAACCCTAACCCCTACCCTAACCCTAACACGTACCCTAATCCTAACCCGTACCCTAAACCGAGCCCTAACCCTAACACTAGCCCTAACCCTAACCCTAACCCATACCCTACGACCTACCCGAACCCCTCCCCGAACCCGTACCCTAAGCCGTACCCTAACCCTCACCCTAACCCTAACCCTAACCCTAAGCTACCCTTGACTGCTTCTGCCTCCAATAGAATTCCTAAGCACTAGTGTTTTAAGGAACAGGTTAAAAAGAGAATCCTAATGTGATTTCTTGATAATGGGTGTGTTCCTTGTCTTCTCCTAGTGTCTAAACTCTTCTCCATGGCTGGACCCCCAAATAATACTCCTTTACGTGCTAAGGGGTATCTAGAGAGTGGGATAGCTTTAATAACTAACCTCACCCTATCGCGTACCCTAACCCTAACCCCTACCCTAACACTAACGCGTACCCTAATCCTAACCCGTACCCTAAACCGAGCCCTAACCCTAACACTAACCCTAACCCTAACCCTAACCCATATCCTATGCCCTACCCGAAACCCTCCCCGAACCCATACCCTAAGCCGTACCCTAACCCTCAATCTAACCCTAACCCTAACCCTAAGCTACAATTGACTGCTTCTGCCTCCAATAGATTTTCTAAGCACTAGTGTTTTAAGGAACAGGTAAAAAGAGAATCCTAATGTGATTTCTTGATAATGGGTGTGTTCCTTATCTTCTCCTAGTGTCTAAACGCTTCTCCATGGCTGGACCCCCAAATAATATTCCTTTACGTGCTAAGGGGTATCTAGAGAGTGGGATAGGTTTAATAACTAAACTCACCCTATCGCGTACCCTAACCCTAAACCCTACCCTAACCCTAATGCATACCCTAATCCTAACCCGTACCCTAAACCGAGCCCTAACCCTAACACTCACCCTAAACCTAACCCTAACCCATACCCTACGCCCTACCCGAACCCCTCTCCGAAGCCGTACCCTAAGCCGTACCCTAACCCTCACCCTAACCCTAACCCTAACCCTAAGCTACCCTTGACTGCTTCTGCCTCCAATAGATTTCCTAAGCACTAGTGTTTTAAGGAACAGGTTAAAAAAGAATCCTAATGTGATTTCTTGATAATGGGTGTGTTCCTTATCTTCTCCTCGTGTCTAAACTCTTCGCCATGGCTGGACCCCCAAATAATATTCCTTTACGTGCTAAGGGGTATCTAGAGAGTGGGATAGGTTTAATAACTACCCTCACCCTATCGCGTACCCTAACCCTAACCCCTACCCTAACCCTAACACGTACCCTAATCCTAACCCGTACCCTAAACCGAGCCCTAACCCTAACACTAGCCCTAACCCTAACCCTAAACCATACCCTACGCCCTCCCCGAACCCCTCCCCGAACCCGTACCCTAAGCCATACCCTAACCCTCACCCTAACACTAACCCTAACCCTAAGCTACCCTTGACTGCTTCTGCCTCCAATAGATTTCCTAAGCACTAGTGTTTTAAGGAACAGGTTAAAAAGAGAATCCTAATGTGATTTCTTGATAATGGGTGTGTTCCTTATGTTCTCCTAGTGTCTAAACTCTTCTCCATGGCTGGACCCCCAAATAATATTCCTTTACGTGCTAAGGGGTATCTAGAGAGTGGGATAGGTTTAATAACTACCCTCACCCTAATGCATACCCTAACCCTAACCCCTAACCTAAACCTAACGCGTTCCCTAATCCTAACCCGTACCCTAAACCGAGCCCTAACCCTAACACTAGCCCTAACCCTAACCCTAACCCATACCCTACGCCCTACCCGAACCACTCCCCGAACCCGTACCCTAAGCCGTACCCTAACCCTCACCCTAACCCTAACCCTAACCCTAAGCTACCCTTGACTGCTTCTGCCTCCAATAGATTTCCTAAGCACTAGTGTTTTAAGGAACAGGTTAAAAAGAGAATCCTAATGTGATTTCTTGATAATGGGTGTGTTCCTTATGTTCTCCTAGTGTCTAAACTCTTCTCCATGGCTGGACCCCCAAATAATATTCCTTTACGTGCTAAGGGGTATCTAGAGAGTGGGATAGGTTTAATAACTACCCTCACCCTAATGCATACCCTAACCCTAACCCCTAACCTAACCCTAACGCGTTCCCTAATCCTAACCCGTACCCTAAACCGAGCCCTAACCCTAACACTAACCCTAACCCTTACACTAACCCATACCCTACGCCCTACCAGAACCCCTCCCCGAACCCGTACCCTAAGCCGTACCCTAACCCTCACCCTAACCCTAACCCTAACCCTAAGCTACCCTTGATTGCTTCTGCCTCCAATAGATTTCCTAAGCACTAGTGTTTTAAGGAACAGGTTTAAAAGAGAATCCTAATGTGATTTCTTGATAATGGGTGTGTTCCTTATGTTCTCCTAGTGTCTAAACTCATCCCCATGGCTGGACCCCCAAAAATATTCCTTTACGTGCTAAGGGGTATCTAGAGAGTGGGATAGGTTTAATAACTACCTTCACCCTAATGCGTACCCTAACCCTAACCCCTAACCTAACCCTAACGCGTACCCTAATCCTAACCCGTACCCTAAACCGAGCCCTAACCCTAACACTAGCCCTAACCCTAACCCTAACGCATACCCTACGCCCTACACGAACCCCTCCCCGAACCCGTACCCTAAGCCATACCCTAACCCTCAATCTAACCCTAACTCTAACCCTAAGCTACCCTTGACTGCTTCTGCCTCCAATAGATTTCCTAAGCACTAGTGTTTTAAGGAACAGGTTAAAAAGAGAATCCTAATGTGATTTCTTGATAATGGGTGTGTTCCTTATCTTCTCCTAGTGTCTAAACTCTTCTCCATGGCTGGACCCCCAAATAATATTCCTTTACGTGCTAAGGGGTATCTAGAGAGTGGGATAGGTTTAATAACTACCCTCACCCTAACGCGAACCCTAACCCTAACCCCTACCCTAACCCTAACGCGTACCCTAATCCTAACCCGTACCCTAAATCGAGCCCTAACCCTAACACTAGCCCTAACCCTAACCCTAACCCATACCCTACGCCCTACACGAACACCTCCCCGAACCCGTACCCTAAGCCGTACCCTAACCCTCACCCTAACCCTAACCCTAACCCTAAGCTACCCTTGACTGCTTCTGCCTCCAATAGATTTCCTAAGCACTAGTGTTTTAAGGAACAGGTTAAAAAAGAATCCTAATGTGATTTCTTGATAATGGGTGTGTTCCTTATCTTCTCCTCGTGTCTAAACTCTTCGCCATGGCTGGACCCCCAAATAATATTCCTTTACGTGCTAAGGGGTATCTAGAGAGTGGGATAGGTTTAATAACTACCCTCACCCTATCGCGTACCCTAACCCTAACCCCTACCCTAACCCTAACACGTACCCTAATCCTAACCCGTACCCTAAACCGAGCCCTAACCCTAACACTAGCCCTAACCCTAACCCTAAACCATACCCTACGCCCTCCCCGAACCCCTCCCCGAACCCGTACCCTAAGCCATACCCTAACCCTCACCCTAACACTAACCCTAACCCTAAGCTACCCTTGACTGCTTCTGCCTCCAATAGATTTCCTAAGCACTAGTGTTTTAAGGAACAGGTTAAAAAGAGAATCCTAATGAGATTTCTTGATAATGGGTGTGTTCCTTATGTTCTCCTAGTGTCTAAACTCTTCTCCATGGCTGGACCCCCAAATAATATTCCTTTACGTGCTAAGGGGTATCTAGAGAGTGGGATAGGTTTAATAACTACCCTCACCCTAATGCATACCCTAACCCTAACCCCTAACCTAACCCTAACGCGTTCCCTAATCCTAACCCGTACCCTAAACCGAGCCCTAACCCTAACACTAGCCCTAACCCTAACCCTAACCCATACCCTACGCCCTACCCGAACCACTCCCCGAACCCGTACCCTAAGCCGTACCCTAACCCTCACCCTAACCCTAACCCTAACCCTAAGCTACCCTTGACTGCTTCTGCCTCCAATAGATTTCCTAAGCACTAGTGTTTTAAGGAACAGGTTAAAAAGAGAATCCTAATGTGATTTCTTGATAATGGGTGTGTTCCTTATGTTCTCCTAGTGTCTAAACTCTTCTCCATGGCTGGACCCCCAAATAATATTCCTTTACGTGCTAAGGGGTATCTAGAGAGTGGGATAGGTTTAATAACTACCCTCACCCTAATGCATACCCTAACCCTAACCCCTAACCTAACCCTAACGCGTTCCCTAATCCTAACCCGTACCCTAAACCGAGCCCTAACCCTAACACTAACCCTAACCCTTACACTAACCCATACCCTACGCCCTACCAGAACCCCTCCCCGAACCCGTACCCTAAGCCGTACCCTAACCCTCACCCTAACCCTAACCCTAACCCTAAGCTACCCTTGATTGCTTCTGCCTCCAATAGATTTCCTAAGCACTAGTGTTTTAAGGAACAGGTTTAAAAGAGAATCCTAATGTGATTTCTTGATAATGGGTGTGTTCCTTATGTTCTCCTAGTGTCTAAACTCATCCCCATGGCTGGACCCCCAAAAATATTCCTTTACGTGCTAAGGGGTATCTAGAGAGTGGGATATGTTTAATAACTACCTTCACCCTAATGCGTACCCTAACCCTAACCCCTAACCTAACCCTAACGCGTACCCTAATCCTAACCCGTACCCTAAACCGAGCCCTAACCCTAACACTAGCCCTAACCCTAACCCTAACGCATACCCTACGCCCTACACGAACCCCTCCCCGAACCCGTACCCTAAGCCATACCCTAACCCTCAATCTAACCCTAACTCTAACCCTAAGCTACCCTTGACTGCTTCTGCCTCCAATAGATTTCCTAAGCACTAGTGTTTTAAGGAACAGGTTAAAAAGAGAATCCTAATGTGATTTCTTGATAATGGGTGTGTTCCTAATCTTCTCCTAGTGTCTAAACTCTTCTCCATGGCTGGACCCCCAAATAATATTCCTTTACGTGCTAAGGGGTATCTAGAGAGTGGGATAGGTTTAATAACTACCCTCACCCTAACGCGAACCCTAACCCTAACCCCTACCCTAACCCTAACGCGTACCCTAATCCTAACCCGTACCCTAAATCGAGCCCTAACCCTAACACTAGCCCTAACCCTAACCCTAACCCATACCCTACGCCCTACACGAACACCTCCCCGAACCCGTACCCTAAGCCGTACCCTAACCCTCACCCTAACCCTAACCCTAACCCTAAGCTACCCTTGACTGCTTCTGCCTCCAATAGATTTCCTAAGCACTAGTGTTTTAAGGAACAGTTTAAAAAGAGAATCATATTGTGATTTCTTGATAATGGTTGTGTTCCTTATCTTCTCCTAGTGTCTAAACCCTTCTCCATGGCTGGACCCCCAAATAATATTCCTTTACGTGCTAAGGGGTATCTATAGAGAGGGAGAGGTTTAATAACTACCCTCACCCTAACGCGTACCCTAACCCTAACCCCTACCCTAACACTAACGCGTACCCTAATCCTAACCCGTACCCTAATCCGAGCCATAACCCTAACACTAACCCTAACCCTAACCCTAACATATACCCTACGCCCTACCCAAACCCCTCCCCGAACCCGTACCCTAAGCCGTACCCTAACCCTCACCCTAACCCTAACCATAACCCTAAGCTACCCTTGAATGCGTCTGCCTCCAATAGATTTCCTAAGCACTAGTGTTTTAAGGAACAGGTTAAAAAGAGAATCCTAATGTGATTTCTTGATAATGGGTGTGTTCCTTATCTTCTCCTAGTGTCTAAACTCTTCTCCAAGGCTGGACCCCCAAATAATATTCCTTTACGTGCTAAGGGGTACCTATAGAGAGGGAGAGGTTTAATAACTACCCTCACCCTAACGCGTACCCTAACCCTAACCCCTACCCTAACCCTAACACGTACCCTAATCCTAACCCGTACCCTAAACCGAGCCCTAACCCTAACACTAGCCCTAACCCTAACCCTAACCCATACCCTACGACCTACCCGAACCCCTCCCCGAACCCGTACCCTAAGCCGTACCCTAACCCTCACCCTAACCCTAACCCTAACCCTAAGCTACCCTTGACTGCTTCTGCCTCCAATAGAATTCCTAAGCACTAGTGTTTTAAGGAACAGGTTAAAAAGAGAATCCTAATGTGATTTCTTGATAATGGGTGTGTTCCTTGTCTTCTCCTAGTGTCTAAACTCTTCTCCATGGCTGGACCCCCAAATAATACTCCTTTACGTGCTAAGGGGTATCTAGAGAGTGGGATAGCTTTAATAACTAACCTCACCCTATCGCGTACCCTAACCCTAACCCCTACCCTAACACTAACGCGTACCCTAATCCTAACCCGTACCCTAAACCGAGCCCTAACCCTAACACTAACCCTAACCCTAACCCTAACCCATATCCTATGCCCTACCCGAAACCCTCCCCGAACCCATACCCTAAGCCGTACCCTAACCCTCAATCTAACCCTAACCCTAACCCTAAGCTACAATTGACTGCTTCTGCCTCCAATAGATTTTCTAAGCACTAGTGTTTTAAGGAACAGGTAAAAAGAGAATCCTAATGTGATTTCTTGATAATGGGTGTGTTCCTTATCTTCTCCTAGTGTCTAAACGCTTCTCCATGGCTGGACCCCCAAATAATATTCCTTTACGTGCTAAGGGGTATCTAGAGAGTGGGATAGGTTTAATAACTAAACTCACCCTATCGCGTACCCTAACCCTAAACCCTACCCTAACCCTAATGCATACCCTAATCCTAACCCGTACCCTAAACCGAGCCCTAACCCTAACACTCACCCTAAACCTAACCCTAACCCATACCCTACGCCCTACCCGAACCCCTCTCCGAAGCCGTACCCTAAGCCGTACCCTAACCCTCACCCTAACCCTAACCCTAACCCTAAGCTACCCTTGACTGCTTCTGCCTCCAATAGATTTCCTAAGCACTAGTGTTTTAAGGAACAGGTTAAAAAAGAATCCTAATGTGATTTCTTGATAATGGGTGTGTTCCTTATCTTCTCCTCGTGTCTAAACTCTTCGCCATGGCTGGACCCCCAAATAATATTCCTTTACGTGCTAAGGGGTATCTAGAGAGTGGGATAGGTTTAATAACTACCCTCACCCTATCGCGTACCCTAACCCTAACCCCTACCCTAACCCTAACACGTACCCTAATCCTAACCCGTACCCTAAACCGAGCCCTAACCCTAACACTAGCCCTAACCCTAACCCTAAACCATACCCTACGCCCTCCCCGAACCCCTCCCCGAACCCGTACCCTAAGCCATACCCTAACCCTCACCCTAACACTAACCCTAACCCTAAGCTACCCTTGACTGCTTCTGCCTCCAATAGATTTCCTAAGCACTAGTGTTTTAAGGAACAGGTTAAAAAGAGAATCCTAATGTGATTTCTTGATAATGGGTGTGTTCCTTATGTTCTCCTAGTGTCTAAACTCTTCTCCATGGCTGGACCCCCAAATAATATTCCTTTACGTGCTAAGGGGTATCTAGAGAGTGGGATAGGTTTAATAACTACCCTCACCCTAATGCATACCCTAACCCTAACCCCTAACCTAACCCTAACGCGTTCCCTAATCCTAACCCGTACCCTAAACCGAGCCCTAACCCTAACACTAGCCCTAACCCTAACCCTAACCCATACCCTACGCCCTACCCGAACCAATCCCCGAACCCGTACCCTAAGCCGTACCCTAACCCTCACCCTAACCCTAACCCTAACCCTAAGCTACCCTTGACTGCTTCTGCCTCCAATAGATTTCCTAAGCACTAGTGTTTTAAGGAACAGGTTAAAAAGAGAATCCTAATGTGATTTCTTGATAATGGGTGTGTTCCTTATCTTCTCCTAGTGTCTAAACTCTTCTCCATGGCTGGACCCCCAAATAATATTCCTTTACGTGCTAAGGGGTATCTAGAGAGTGGGATAGGTTTAATAACTACCCTCACCCTAATGCATACCCTAACCCTAACCCCTAACCTAACCCTAACGCGTACCCTAATCCTAACCCGTACCCTAAACCGAGCCCTAACCCTAACACTAGCCCTAACCCTAACCCTAACTCATACCCCTACGCCCTACCCGAACCCCTCCCCGAACCCGTACCCTAAGCCGTACCCTAACCCTCACCCTAACCCTAACCCTAAGCTACCCTTGACTGCTTCTGCCTCCAATAGATTTCCTAAGCACTAGTGTTTTAAGGTACAGGTTAAAAAGAGAATCCTAATGTGTTTTCTTAATAATGGGTGTGTTCCTTATCTTTTCCTCGTGTCTAAACTCTTCTCCATGGCTGGACCCCCAAATAATATTCCTTTACGTGCTAAGGGATAATCTAGAGAGTGGGATAGGTTTAATAACTACCCTCACCCTAACGCGTACCCTAACCCTAACCCCTACCCTAACCCTAACACGTACCCTGAATCCTAACCCGTACCCTAAACCGAGCCCTAACCCTAACACTAGCCCTAACTCTAACCCTAACCCATAACCTACGCCCTACCCGAACCCCTCCCCGAACCCGTACCCTAAGCCGTACCCTAACCCTCACCCTAACCCTAACCCTAACCCTAAGCTACCCTTGACTTCTTCTGCCTCCAATAGATTTCCTAAGTACTAGTGTTTTAAGGAACAGGTTAAAAAGAGAATCCTAATGTGATTTCTTGATAATGCGTGTGTTCCTTATCTTCTCCTAGTGTCTAAACTCTTCTCCATGGCTGGACCCCCAAATAATATTCCTTTAGGTGCTAAGGGGTATCTAGAGAGCAGTATAGGTTTAATAACTAACCTCACCCTATCGCGTACCCTAACCCTAACCCCTAACCTAACCCTAACACGTACCCTAATCCTAACCAGTACCCTAAACCGAGCCCTAACCCTAACACTAACCCTAACCCTAACACTAACCCATACCCTACGCCCTACCAGAACCCCTCCCCGAACCCGTAACCCTAAGCCGTACCCTAACCCTCACCCTAACCCTAACCCTAACCCTAAGCTACCCTTGATTGCTTCTGCCTCCAATAGATTTCCTAAGCACTAGTGTTTTAAGGAACAGGTTAAAGAGAATCCTAATGTGATTTCTTGATAATGGGTGTGTTCCTTATGTTCTCCTAGTGTCTAAACTCATCCCCATGGCTGGACCCCCAAAAATATTCCTTTACGTGCTAAGGGGTATCTAGAGAGTGGGATAGGTTTAATAACTACCTTCACCCTAATGCGTACCCTAACCCTAACCCCTAACCTAACCCTAACGCGTACCCTAATCCTAACCCGTACCCTGAACCGAGCCCTAACCCTAACACTAGCCCTAACCCTAACCCTAACCCATACCCTACGCCCTCCCCGAACCCCTCCCCGAACCCGTACCCTAAGCCATACCCTAACCCTCACCCTAACACTAACCCTAACCCTAAGCTACCCTTGACTGCTTCTGCCTCCAATAGATTTCCTAAGCACTAGTGTTTTAAGGAACAGGTTAAAAAGAGAATCCTAATGTGATTTCTTGATAATGGGTGTGTTCCTTATGTTCTCCTAGTGTCTAAACTCTTCTCCATGGCTGGACCCCCAAATAATATTCCTTTACGTGCTAAGGGGTATCTAGAGAGTGGGATAGGTTTAATAACTACCCTCACCCTAATGCATACCCTAACCCTAACCCCTAACCTAACCCTAACGCGTTCCCTAATCCTAACCCGTACCCTAAACCGAGCCCTAACCCTAACACTAGCCCTAACCCTAACCCTAACCCATACCCTACGCCCTACCCGAACCAATCCCCGAACCCGTACCCTAAGCCGTACCCTAACCCTCACCCTAACCCTAACCCTAACCCTAAGCTACCCTTGACTGCTTCTGCCTCCAATAGATTTCCTAAGCACTAGTGTTTTAAGGAACAGGTTAAAAAGAGAATCCTAATGTGATTTCTTGATAATGGGTGTGTTCCTTATCTTCTCCTAGTGTCTAAACTCTTCTCCATGGCTGGACCCCCAAATAATATTCCTTTACGTGCTAAGGGGTATCTAGAGAGTGGGATAGGTTTAATAACTACCCTCACCCTAATGCATACCCTAACCCTAACCCCTAACCTAACCCTAACGCGTACCCTAATCCTAACCCGTACCCTAAACCGAGCCCTAACCCTAACACTAGCCCTAACCCTAACCCTAACTCATACCCTACGCCCTACCCGAACCCCTCCCCGAACCCGTACCCTAAGCCGTACCCTAACCCTCACCCTAACCCTAACCCTAAGCTACCCTTGACTGCTTCTGCCTCCAATAGATTTCCTAAGCACTAGTGTTTTAAGGTACAGGTTAAAAAGAGAATCCTAATGTGATTTCTTAATAATGGGTGTGTTCCTTATCTTTTCCTCGTGTCTAAACTCTTCTCCATGGCTGGACCCCCAAATAATATTCCTTTACGTGCTAAGGGATAATCTAGAGAGTGGGATAGGTTTAATAACTACCCTCACCCTAACGCGTACCCTAACCCTAACCCCTACCCTAACCCTAACACGTACCCTAATCCTAACCCGTACCCTAAACCGAGCCCTAACCCTAACACTAGCCCTAACTCTAACCCTAACCCATAACCTACGCCCTACCCGAACCCCTCCCCGAACCCGTACCCTAAGCCGTACCCTAACCCTCACCCTAACCCTAACCCTAACCCTAAGCTACCCTTGACTTCTTCTGCCTCCAATAGATTTCCTAAGTACTAGTGTTTTAAGGAACAGGTTAAAAAGAGAATCCTAATGTGATTTCTTGATAATGCGTGTGTTCCTTATCTTCTCCTAGTGTCTAAACTCTTCTCCATGGCTGGACCCCCAAATAATATTCCTTTAGGTGCTAAGGGGTATCTAGAGAGCAGTATAGGTTTAATAACTAACCTCACCCTATCGCGTACCCTAACCCTAACCCCTAACCTAACCCTAACACGTACCCTAATCCTAACCAGTACCCTAAACCGAGCCCTAACCCTAACACTAACCCTAACCCTAACACTAACCCATACCCTACGCCCTACCAGAACCCCTCCCCGAACCCGTACCCTAAGCCGTACCCTAACCCTCACCCTAACCCTAACCCTAACCCTAAGCTACCCTTGATTGCTTCTGCCTCCAATAGATTTCCTAAGCACTAGTGTTTTAAGGAACAGGTTTAAAGAGAATCCTAATGTGATTTCTTGATAATGGGTGTGTTCCTTATGTTCTCCTAGTGTCTAAACTCATCCCCATGGCTGGACCCCCAAAAATATTCCTTTACGTGCTAAGGGGTATCTAGAGAGTGGGATAGGTTTAATAACTACCTTCACCCTAATGCGTACCCTAACCCTAACCCCTAACCTAACCCTAACACGTACCCTAATCCTAACCCGTACCCTGAACCGAGCCCTAACCCTAACACTAGCCCTAACCCTAACCCTAACCCATACCCTACGCCCTACACGAACCCCTCCACGAACCCGTACCCTAAGCCGTACCCTAATCCTCAATCTAACCCTAACTCTAACCCTAAGCTACCCTTGACTGCTTCTGCCTCCAATAGATTTCCTAAGCACTAGTGTTTTAAGGAACAGGTTAAAAAGAGAATCCTAATGTGATTTCTTGATAATGGGTGTGTTCCTTATCTTCTCCTAGTGTCTAAACTCTTCTCCATGGCTGGACCCCCAAATAATATTCCTTTACGTGCTAAGGGGTATCTAGAGAGTGGGATAGGTTTAATAACTACCCTCACCCTAACGCGAACCCTAACCCTAACCCCTACCCTAACCCTAACGCGTACCCTAATCCTAACCCGTACCCTAAACCGAGCCCTAACCCTAACACTAGCCCTAACCCTAACCCTAACCCATACCCTACGCCCTCCCCGAACCCCTCCCCGAACCCGTACCCTGAGCCGTACCCTAACCCTCACCCTAACCCTAACCCTAACCCTAAGCTACCCTTGACTGCTTCTGCCTCCTATAGATTTCGTAAGCACTAGTGTTTTAAGGAACAGGTTAAAAAGAGAATCCTAATGTGATTTCTTGATAATGGGTGTGTTCCTTATCTTCTCCTAATGTCTAAACTCTTCTCCATGGCTGGACCCCCAAATAATATTCCTTTACGTGCTAAGGGGTATCTAGAGAGTGGGATAGGTTTAATAACTAACCTCACCCTATCGCGTACCCTAACCCTAACCCCTACCCTAACACTAAGGCGTACCCTAATCCTAACCCGTACCCTAAACCGAGCCCTAACCCTAACACTAACCCTAACCCTAACCCTAACCCATACCCTACGCCCTACCCGAACCCCTCACCGAACCCGTACCCTAAGCCATACCCTAACCCTCACCCTAACACTAACCCTAACCCTAAGCTACCCTTGACTGCTTTCTGCCTCCAATAGATTTCCTAAGCACTAGTGTTTTAAGGAACAGGTTAAAAAGAGAATCCTAATGTGATTTCTTGATAATGGGTGTGTTCCTTATGTTCTCCTAGTGTCTAAACTCTTCTCCATGGCTGGACCCCCAAATAATATTCCTTTACGTGCTAAGGGGTATCTAGAGAGTGGGATAGGTTTAATAACTACCCTCACCCTAATGCATACCCTAACCCTAACCCCTAACCTAACCCTAACGCGTTCCCTAATCCTAACCCGTACCCTAAACCGAGCCCTAACCCTAACACTAGCCCTAACCCTAACCCTAACCCATACCCTACGCCCTACCCGAACCACTCCCCGAACCCGTACCCTAAGCCGTACCCTAACCCTCACCCTAACCCTAACCCTAACCCTAAGCTACCCTTGACTGCTTCTGCCTCCAATAGATTTCCTAAGCACTAGTGTTTTAAGGAACAGGTTAAAAAGAGAATCCTAATGTGATTTCTTGATAATGGGTGTGTTCCTTATGTTCTCCTAGTGTCTAAACTCTTCTCCATGGCTGGACCCCCAAATAATATTCCTTTACGTGCTAAGGGGTATCTAGAGAGTGGGATAGGTTTAATAACTACCCTCACCCTAATGCATACCCTAACCCTAACCCCTAACCTAACCCTAACGCGTACCCTAATCCTAACCCGTACCCTGAACCGAGCCCTAACCCTAACACTAGCCCTAACCCTAACCCTAACCCATACCCTACGCCCTACCCGAACCCCTCCCCGAACCCGTACCCTAAGCCGTACCCTAACCCTCAATCTAACCCTAACCCTAACCCTAAGCTACCCTTGACTGCTTCTGCCTCCAATAGATTTCCTAAGCACTAGTGTTTTAAGGAACAGGTTAAAAAGAGAATCCTAATGTGATTTCTTGATAATGGGTGTGTTCCTTATCTTCTCCTAGTGTCTAAACTCTTCTCCATGGCTGGACCCCCAAATAATATTCCTTTACGTGCTAAGGGGTATCTAGAGAGTGGGATAGGTTTAATAACTAACCTCACCCTATCGCGTACCCTAACCCTAAACCCTACCCTAACCCTAACGCGTACCCTAATCCTAACCCGTACCCTAAACCGAGCCCTAACCCTAACACTCACCCTAACCCTAACCCTAACCCATACCCTACGCCCTACCCGAACCCCTCCCTGAACCCGTAACCTAAGCCGTACCCTAACCCTCACCCTAACCCTAACCCTAAACCTAAGCTAAACTTGACTGCTTCTGCCTCCAATAGATTTCCTAAGCACTAGTGTTTTAAGGAACAGGTTAAAAAGAGAATCCTAATGTGATTTCTTGATAATGCGTGTGTTCCTTATTTTCTCCTAGTGTCTAAACTCTTCTCCATGGCTGGACCCCCAAATAATATTCCTTTACGTGCTAAGGGGTAACTAGAGAGTGGGATAGGTTTAATAACTGACCTCACCCTATCGCGTACCCTAACCCTAACCCCTACCCTAACCCTAACGCGTACCCTAATCCTAAACCGTACCCTAAACCGAGCCCTAACCCTAACACTAACCCTAACCCTAACCCATACCCTACGCCCTCCCCGAACCCCTCCCCGAACCCGTACCCTAAGCCGTACCCTAACCCTCACCCTAACCCTAACCCTAAGCTACCCTTGACTGCTTCTGCCTCCAATAGATTTCCTAAGCACTAGTGTTTTAAGGTACAGGTTAAAAAGAGAATCCTAATGTGATTTCTTAATAATGGGTGTGTTCCTTATCTTTTCCTCGTGTCTAAACTCTTCTCCATGGCTGGACCCCCAAATAATATTCCTTTTCGTGCTAAGGGGTAATCTAGAGAGTGGGATAGGTTTAATAACTACCCTCACCCTAACGCGTACCCTAACCCTAACCCCTACCCTAACCCTAACACGTACCCTAATCCTAACCCGTACCCTAAACCGAGCCCTAACCCTAACACTAGCCCTAACTCTAACCCTAACCCATACCCTACGCCCTACCCGAACCCCTCCCGGAACCCGTACCCTAAGCCGTACCCTAACCCTCACCCTAACCCTAACCATAACCCTAAGCTACCCTTGACTTCTTCTGCCTCCAATAGATTTCCTAAGTACTAGTGTTTTAAGGAACAGGTTAAAAAGAGAATCCTAATGTGATTTCTTGATAATGCGTGTGTTCCTTATCTTCTCCTAGTGTCTAAACTCTTCTCCATGGCTGGACCCCCAAATAATATTCCTTTAGGTGCTAAGGGGTATCTAGAGAGCGGGATAGGTTTAATAACTAACCTCACCCTATCGCGTAACCTAACCCTAACCCCTAACCTAACCCTAACGCGTACCCTAATCCTAACCAGTACCCTAAACCGAGCCCTAACCCTAACACTATCCCTAACCCTAACACTAACCCATACCCTACGCCCTACCAGAACCCCTCCCCGAACCCGTACCCTAAGCCGTACCCTAACCCTCACCCTAACCCTAACCCTAAGCTACCCTTGATTGCTTCTGCCTCCAATAGATTTCCTAAGCACTAGTGTTTTAAGGAACAGGTTTAAAAGATAATCCTAATGTGATTTCTTGATAATGGGTGTGTTCCTTATGTTCTCCTACTGTCTAAACTCATCCCCATGGCTGGACCCCCAAAAATATTCCTTTACGTGCTAAGGGGTATCTAGAGAGTGGGATAGGTTTAATAACTACCTTCACCCTAATGCGTACCCTAACCCTAACCCCTAACCTAACCCTAACGCGTACCCTAATCCTAACCCGTACCCTAAACCGAGCCCTAACCCTAACACTAGCCCTAACCCTAACCCTAACCCATACCCTAGGCCCTACACGAACCCCTCCCCGAACCCGTACCCTAAGCCGTACCCTAACCCTCAATCTAACCCTAACTCTAACCCTAAGCTACCCTTGACTGCTTCTTCCTCCAATAGATTTCCTAAGCACTAGTGTTTTAAGGAACAGGTTAAAAAGAGAATCCTAATGTGATTTCTTGATAATGGGTGTGTTCCTTATCTTCTCCTAGTGTCTAAACTCTTCTCCATGGCTGGACCCCCAAATAATATTCCTTTACGTGCTAAGGGGTATCTAGAGAGTGGGATAGGTTTAATAACTACCCTCACCCTAACGCGAACCCTAACCCTAACCCCTACCCTAACCCTAACGCGTACCCTAATCCTAACCCGTACCCTAAACCGAGCCCTAACCCTAACACTAGCCCTAACCCTAACCCTAACCCATACCCTACGCCCTACACGAACACCTCCCCGAACCCGTACCCTAAGCCGTACCCTAACCCTCACCCTAACCCTAACCCTAACCCTAAGCTACCCTTGACTGCTTCTGCCTCCAATAGATTTCCTAAGCACTAGTGTTTTAAGGAACAGTTTAAAAAGAGAATCATATTGTGATTTCTTGATAATGGTTGTGTTCCTTATCTTCTCCTAGTGTCTAAACCCTTCTCTATGGCTGGACCCCCAAATAATATTCCTTTACGTGCTAAGGGGTATCTAGAGAGTGGGATAGGTTTAATAACTAACCTCACCCTATCGCGTACCCTAACCCTAAACCCTACCCTAACCCTAACGCGTACCCTAATCCTAACCCGTACCCTAAACCGAGCCCTAACCCTAACACTCACCCTAACCCTAACCCTAACCCATACCCTACGCCCTTCCCGAACCCCTCCCTGAACCCGTAACCTAAGCCGTACCCTAACCCTCACCCTAACCCTAAACCTAAACCTAAGCTAAACTTGACTGCTTCTGCCTCCAATAGATTTCCTAAGCACTAGTGTTTTAAGGAACAGGTTAAAAAGAGAATCCTAATGTGATTTCTTGATAATGCGTGTGTTCCTTATGTTCTCCTAGTGTCTAAACTCTTCTCCATGGCTGGACCCCCAAATAATATTCCTTTACGTGCTAAGGGGTAACTAGAGAGTGGGATAGGTTTAATAACTGACCTCACCCTATCGCGTACCCTAACCCTAACCCCTACCCTAACCCTAACGCGTACCCTAATCCTAAACCGTACCCTAAACCGAGCCCTAACCCTAACACTAGCCCTAACCCTAACCCTAACCCATACCCTACGCCCTACACGAACACCTCCCCGAACCCGTACCCTAAGCCGTACCCTAACCCTCACCCTAACCCTAACCCTAACCCTAAGCTACCCTTGACTGCTTCTGCCTCCAATAGATTTCCTAAGCACTAGTGTTTTAAGGAACAGTTTAAAAAGAGAATCATATTGTGATTTCTTGATAATGGTTGTGTTCCTTATCTTCTCCTAGTGTCTAAACCCTTCTCTATGGCTGGACCCCCAAATAATATTCCTTTACGTGCTAAGGGGTATCTAGAGTGTGGGATAGGTTTAATAACTACCCTCACCCTAATGCATACCCTAACCCTAACCCCTAACCTAACCCTAACGCGTACCCTAATCCTAACCCGTACCCTAAACCGAGCCCTAACCCTAACACTAGCCCTAACCCTAACCCTAACCCATACCCTACGCCCTACCCGAACCCCTCCCCGAACCCGTACCCTAAGCCGTACCCTAACCCTCAATCTAACCCTAACCCTAACCCTAAGCTACCCTTGACTGCTTCTGCCTCCAATAGATTTCCTAAGCACTAGTGTTTTAAGGAACAGGTTAAAAAGAGAATCCTAATGTGATTTCTTGATAATGGGTGTGTTCCTTATCTTCTCCTAGTGTCTAAACTCTTCTCCATGGCTGGACCCCCAAATAATATTCCTTTACGTGCTAAGGGGTATCTAGAGAGTGGGATAGGTTTAATAACTAACCTCACCCTATCGCGTACCCTAACCCTAAACCCTACCCTAACCCTAACGCGTACCCTAATCCTAACCCGTACCCTAAACCGAGCCCTAACCCTAACACTCACCCTAACCCTAACCCTAACCCATACCCTACGCCCTACCCGAACCCCTCCCTGAACCCGTAACCTAAGCCGTACCCTAACCCTAACCCTAAACCTAAGCTAAACTTGACTGCTTCTGCCTCCAATAGATTTCCTAAGCACTAGTGTTTTAAGGAACAGGTTAAAAAGAGAATCCTAATGTGATTTCTTGATAATGCGTGTGTTCCTTATTTTCTCCTAGTGTCTAAACTCTTCTCCATGGCTGGACCCCCAAATAATATTCCTTTACGTGCTAAGGGGTAACTAGAGAGTGGGATAGGTTTAATAACTGACCTCACCCTATCGCGTACCCTAACCCTAACCCCTACCCTAACCCTAACGCGTACCCTAATCCTAAACCGTACCCTAAACCGATCCCTAACCCTAACACTAACCCTAACCCTAACCCATACCCTACGCCCTACCCGAACCCCTCCCCGAACCCGTACCCTAAGCCGTACCCTAACCCTCACCCTAACCCTAACCCTAACCCTAAGCTACCCTTGACTGCTTCTGCCTCCAATAGATTTCCTAAGCACTAGTGTTTTAAGGAACAGGTTAAAAAAGAATCCTAATGTGATTTCTTGATAATGGGTGTGTTCCTTATCTTCTCCTCGTGTCTAAACTCTTCGCCATGGCTGGACCCCCAAATAATATTCCTTTACGTGCTAAGGGGTATCTAGAGAGTGGGATAGGTTTAATAACTACCCTCACCCTATCGCGTACCCTAACCCTAACCCCTACCCTAACCCTAACACGTACCCTAATCCTAACCCGTACCCTAAACCGAGCCCTAACCCTAACACTAGCCCTAACCCTAACCCTAAACCATACCCTACGCCCTCCCCGAACCCCTCCCCGAACCCGTACCCTAAGCCATACCCTAACCCTCACCCTAACACTAACCCTAACCCTAAGCTACCCTTGACTGCTTCTGCCTCCAATAGATTTCCTAAGCACTAGTGTTTTAAGGAACAGGTTAAAAAGAGAATCCTAATGTGATTTCTTGATAATGGGTGTGTTCCTTATGTTCTCCTAGTGTCTAAACTCTTCTCCATGGCTGGACCCCCAAATAATATTCCTTTACGTGCTAAGGGGTATCTAGAGAGTGGGATAGGTTTAATAACTACCCTCACCCTAATGCATACCCTAATCCTAACCCCTAACCTAACCCTAACGCGTTCCCTAATCCTAACCCGTACCCTAAACCGAGCCCTAACCCTAACACTAGCCCTAACCCTAACCCTAACCCATACCCTACGCCCTACCCGAACCACTCCCCGAACCCGTACCCTAAGCCGTACCCTAACCCTCACCCTAACCCTAACCCTAACCCTAAGCTACCCTTGACTGCTTCTGCCTCCAATAGATTTCCTAAGCACTAGTGTTTTAAGGAACAGGTTAAAAAGAGAATCCTAATGTGATTTCTTGATAATGGGTGTGTTCCTTATGTTCTCCTAGTGTCTAAACTCTTCTCCATGGCTGGACCCCCAAATAATATTCCTTTACGTGCTAAGGGGTATCTAGAGAGTGGGATAGGTTTAATAACTACCCTCACCCTAATGCATACCCTAACCCTAACCCCTAACCTAACCCTAACGCGTTCCCTAATCCTAACCCGTACCCTAAACCGAGCCCTAACCCTAACACTAACCCTAACCCTTACACTAACCCATACCCTACGCCCTACCAGAACCCCTCCCCGAACCCCTACCCTAAGCCGTACCCTAACCCTCACCCTAACCCTAACCCTAACCCTAAGCTACCCTTGATTGCTTCTGCCTCCAATAGATTTCCTAAGCACTAGTGTTTTAAGGAACAGGTTTAAAAGAGAATCCTAATGTGATTTCTTGATAATGGGTGTGTTCCTTATGTTCTCCTAGTGTCTAAACTCATCCCCATGGCTGGACCCCCAAAAATATTCCTTTACGTGCTAAGGGGTATCTAGAGAGTGGGATATGTTTAATAACTACCTTCACCGTAATGCGTACCCTAACCCTAACCCCTAACCTAACCCTAACGCGTACCCTAATCCTAACCCGTACCCTAAACCGAGCCCTAACCCTAACACTAGCCCTAACCCTAACCCTAACGCATACCCTACGCCCTACACGAACCCCTCACCGAACCCGTACCCTAAGCCATACCCTAACCCTCAATCTAACCCTAACTCTAACCCTAAGCTACCCTTGACTGCTTCTGCCTCCAATAGATTTCCTAAGCACTAGTGTTTTAAGGAACAGGTTAAAAAGAGAATCCTAATGTGATTTCTTGATAATGGGTGTGTTCCTAATCTTCTCCTAGTGTCTAAACTCTTCTCCATGGCTGGACCCCCAAATAATATTCCTTTACGTGCTAAGGGGTATCTAGAGAGTGGGATAGGTTTAATAACTACCCTCACCCTAACGCGAACCCTAACCCTAACCCCTACCCTAACCCTAACGCGTACCCTAATCCTAACCCGTACCCTAAATCGAGCCCTAACCCTAACACTAGCCCTAACCCTAACCCTAACCCATACCCTACGCCCTACACGAACACCTCCCCGAACCCGTACCCTAAGCCGTACCCTAACCCTCACCCTAACCCTAACCCTAACCCTAAGCTACCCTTGACTGCTTCTGCCTCCAATAGATTTCCTAAGCACTAGTGTTTTAAGGAACAGTTTAAAAAGAGAATCATATTGTGATTTCTTGATAATGGTTGTGTTCCTTATCTTCTCCTAGTGTCTAAACCCTTCTCCATGGCTGGACCCCCAAATAATATTCCTTTACGTGCTAAGGGGTATCTATAGAGAGGGAGAGGTTTAATAACTACCCTCACCCTAACGCGTACCCTAACCCTAACCCCTACCCTAACACTAACGCGTACCCTAATCCTAACCCGTACCCTAATCCGAGCCATAACCCTAACACTAACCCTAACCCTAACCCTAACATATACCCTACGCCCTACCCAAACCCCTCCCCGAACCCGTACCCTAAGCCGTACCCTAACCCTCACCCTAACCCTAACCCTAACCCTAAGCTACCCTTGAATGCGTCTGCCTCCAATAGATTTCCTAAGCACTAGTGTTTTAAGGAAAAGGTTAAAAAGAGAATCCTAATGTGATTTCTTGATAATGGGTGTGTTCCTTATCTTCTCCTAGTGTCTAAACTCTTCTCCAAGGCTGGACCCCCAAATAATATTCCTTTACGTGCTAAGGGGTACCTATAGAGAGGGAGAGGTTTAATAACTACCCTCACCCTAACGCGTACCCTAACCCTAACCCCTACCCTAACCCTAACACGTACCCTAATCCTAACCCGTACCCTAAACCGAGCCCTAACCCTAACACTAGCCCTAACCCTAACCCTAACCCATACCCTACGACCTACCCGAACCCCTCCCCGAACCCGTACCCTAAGCCGTACCCTAACCCTCACCCTAACCCTAACCCTAACCCTAAGCTACCCTTGACTGCTTCTGCCTCCAATAGAATTCCTAAGCACTAGTGTTTTAAGGAACAGGTTAAAAAGAGAATCCTAATGTGATTTCTTGATAATGGGTGTGTTCCTTGTCTTCTCCTAGTGTCTAAACTCTTCTCCATGGCTGGACCCCCAAATAATACTCCTTTACGTGCTAAGGGGTATCTAGAGAGTGGGATAGCTTTAATAACTAACCTCACCCTATCGCGTACCCTAACCCTAACCCCTACCCTAACACTAACGCGTACCCTAATCCTAACCCGTACCCTAAACCGAGCCCTAACCCTAACACTAACCCTAACCCTAACCCTAACCCATATCCTATGCCCTACCCGAAACCCTCACCGAACCCATACCCTAAGCCGTACCCTAACCCTCAATCTAACCCTAACCCTAACCCTAAGCTACAATTGACTGCTTCTGCCTCCAATAGATTTTCTAAGCACTAGTGTTTTAAGGAACAGGTAAAAAGAGAATCCTAATGTGATTTCTTGATAATGGGTGTGTTCCTTATCTTCTCCTAGTGTCTAAACGCTTCTCCATGGCTGGACCCGCAAATAATATTCCTTTACGTGCTAAGGGGTATCTAGAGAGTGGGATAGGTTTAATAACTAAACTCACCCTATCGCGTACCCTAACCCTAAACCCTACCCTAACCCTAATGCATACCCTAATCCTAACCCGTAGCCTAAACCGAGCCCTAACCCTAACACTCACCCTAAACCTAACCCTAACCCATACCCTACGCCCTACCCGAACCCCTCTCCGAAGCCGTACCCTAAGCCGTACCCTAACCCTCACCCTAACCCTAACCCTAACCCTAAGCTACCCTTGACTGCTTCTGCCTCCAATAGATTTCCTAAGCACTAGTGTTTTAAGGAACAGGTTAAAAAAGAATCCTAATGTGATTTCTTGATAATGGGTGTGTTCCTTATCTTCTCCTCGTGTCTAAACTCTTCGCCATGGCTGGACCCCCAAATAATATTCCTTTACGTGCTAAGGGGTATCTAGAGAGTGGGATAGGTTTAATAACTACCCTCACCCTATCGCGTACCCTAACCCTAACCCCTACCCTAACCCTAACACGTACCCTAATCCTAACCCGTACCCTAAACCGAGCCCTAACCCTAACACTAGCCCTAACCCTAACCCTAAACGATACCCTACGCCCTCCCCGAACCCCTCCCCGAACCCGTACCCTAAGCCATACCCTAACCCTCACCCTAACACTAACCCTAACCCTAAGCTACCCTTGACTGCTTCTGCCTCCAATAGATTTCCTAAGCACTAGTGTTTTAAGGAACAGGTTAAAAAGAGAATCCTAATGTGATTTCTTGATAATGGGTGTGTTCCTTATGTTCTCCTAGTGTCTAAACTCTTCTCCATGGCTGGACCCCCAAATAATATTCCTTTACGTGCTAAGGGGTATCTAGAGAGTGGGATAGGTTTAATAACTACCCTCACCCTAATGCATACCCTAACCCTAACCCCTAACCTAACCCTAACGCGTTCCCTAATCCTAACCCGTACCCTAAACCGAGCCCTAACCCTAACACTAGCCCTAACCCTAACCCTAACCCATACCCTACGCCCTACCCGAACCACTCCCCGAACCCGTACCCTAAGCCGTACCCTAACCCTCACCCTAACCCTAACCCTAACCCTAAGCTACCCTTGACTGCTTCTGCCTCCAATAGATTTCCTAAGCACTAGTGTTTTAAGGAACAGGTTAAAAAGAGAATCCTAATGTGATTTCTTGATAATGGGTGTGTTCCTTATGTTCTCCTAGTGTCTAAACTCTTCTCCATGGCTGGACCCCCAAATAATATTCCTTTACGTGCTAAGGGGTATCTAGAGAGTGGGATAGGTTTAATAACTACCCTCACCCTAATGCATACCCTAACCCTAACCCCTAACCTAACCCTAACGCGTTCCCTAATCCTAACCCGTACCCTAAACCGAGCCCTAACCCTAACACTAGCCCTAACCCTAACCCTAACCCATACCCTACGCCCTACCCGAACCAATCCCCGAACCCGTACCCTAAGCCGTACCCTAACCCTCACCCTAACCCTAACCCTAACCCTAAGCTACCCTTGACTGCTTCTGCCTCCAATAGATTTCCTAAGCACTAGTGTTTTAAGGAACAGGTTAAAAAGAGAATCCTAATGTGATTTCTTGATAATGGGTGTGTTCCTTATCTTCTCCTAGTGTCTAAACTCTTCTCCATGGCTGGACCCCCAAATAATATTCCTTTACGTGCTAAGGGGTATCTAGAGAGTGGGATAGGTTTAATAACTACCCTCACCCTAATGCATACCCTAACCCTAACCCCTAACCTAACCCTAACGCGTACCCTAATCCTAACCCGTACCCTAAACCGAGCCCTAACCCTAACACTAGCCCTAACCCTAACCCTAACTCATACCCTACGCCCTACCCGAACCCCTCCCCGAACCCGTACCCTAAGCCGTACCCTAACCCTCACCCTAACCCTAACCCTAAGCTACCCTTGACTGCTTCTGCCTCCAATAGATTTCCTAAGCACTAGTGTTTTAAGGTACAGGTTAAAAAGAGAATCCTAATGTGATTTCTTAATAATGGGTGTGTTCCTTATCTTTTCCTCGTGTCTAAACTCTTCTCCATGGCTGGACCCCCAAATAATATTCCTTTACGTGCTAAGGGATAATCTAGAGAGTGGGATAGGTTTAATAACTACCCTCACCCTAACGCGTACCCTAACCCTAACCCCTACCCTAACCCTAACACGTACCCTAATCCTAACCCGTACCCTAAACCGAGCCCTAACCCTAACACTAGCCCTAACTCTAACCCTAACCCATAACCTACGCCCTACCCGAACCCCTCCCCGAACCCGTACCCTAAGCCGTACCCTAACCCTCACCCTAACCCTAACCCTAACCCTAAGCTACCCTTGACTTCTTCTGCCTCCAATAGATTTCCTAAGTACTAGTGTTTTAAGGAACAGGTTAAAAAGAGAATCCTAATGTGATTTCTTGATAATGCGTGTGTTCCTTATCTTCTCCTAGTGTCTAAACTCTTCTCCATGGCTGGACCCCCAAATAATATTCCTTTAGGTGCTAAGGGGTATCTAGAGAGCAGTATAGGTTTAATAACTAACCTCACCCTATCGCGTACCCTAACCCTAACCCCTAACCTAACCCTAACACGTACCCTAATCCTAACCAGTACCCTAAACCGAGCCCTAACCCTAACACTAACCCTAACCCTAACACTAACCCATACCCTACGCCCTACCAGAACCCCTCCCCGAACCCGTACCCTAAGCCGTACCCTAACCCTCACCCTAACCCTAACCCTAACCCTAAGCTACCCTTGATTGCTTCTGCCTCCAATAGATTTCCTAAGCACTAGTGTTTTAAGGAACAGGTTTAAAGAGAATCCTAATGTGATTTCTTGATAATGGGTGTGTTCCTTATGTTCTCCTAGTGTCTAAACTCATCCCCATGGCTGGACCCCCAAAAATATTCCTTTACGTGCTAAGGGGTATCTAGAGAGTGGGATAGGTTTAATAACTACCTTCACCCTAATGCGTACCCTAACCCTAACCCCTAACCTAACCCTAACGCGTACCCTAATCCTAACCCGTACCCTGAACCGAGCCCTAACCCTAACACTAGCCCTAACCCTAACCCTAACCCATACCCTACGCCCTACACGAACCCCTCCCCGAACCCGTACCCTAAGCCGTACCCTAATCCTCAATCTAACCCTAACTCTAACCCTAAGCTACCCTTGACTGCTTCTGCCTCCAATAGATTTCCTAAGCACTATTGTTTTAAGGAACAGGTTAAAAAGAGAATCCTAATGTGATTTCTTGATAATGGGTGTGTTCCTTATCTTCTCCTAGTGTCTAAACTCTTCTCCATGGCTGGACCCCCAAATAATATTCCTTTACGTGCTAAGGGGTATCTAGAGAGTGGGATAGGTTTAATAACTACCCTCACCCTAACGCGAACCCTAACCCTAACCCGTACCCTAAACCGAGCCCTAACCCTAACACTAGCCCTAACCCTAACCCTAACCCATACCCTACGCCCTCCCCGAACCCCTCCCCGAACCCGTACCCTAAGCCGTACCCTAACCCTCACCCTAACCCTAACCCTAACCCTAAGCTACCCTTGACTGCTTCTGCCTCCTATAGATTTCGTAAGCACTAGTGTTTTAAGGAACAGGTTAAAAAGAGAATCCTAATGTGATTTCTTGATAATGGGTGTGTTCCTTATCTTCTCCTAATGTCTAAACTCTTCTCCATGGCTGGACCCCCAAATAATATTCCTTTACGTGCTAAGGGGTATCTAGAGAGTGGGATAGGTTTAATAACTAACCTCACCCTATCGCGTACCCTAACCCTAACCCCTACCCTAACACTAAGGCGTACCCTAATCCTAACCCGTACCCTAAACCGAGCCCTAACCCTAACACTAACCCTAACCCTAACCCTAACCCATACCCTACGCCCTACCCGAACCCCTCCCCGAACCCGTACCCTAAGCCATACCCTAACCCTCACCCTAACACTAACCCTAACCCTAAGGTACCCTTGACTGCTTCTGCCTCCAATAGATTTCCTAAGCACTAGTGTTTTAAGGAACAGGTTAAAAAGAGAATCCTAATGTGATTTCTTGATAATGGGTGTGTTCCTTATGTTCTCCTAGTGTCTAAACTCTTCTCCATGGCTGGACCCCCAAATAATATTCCTTTACGTGCTAAGGGGTATCTAGAGAGTGGGATAGGTTTAATAACTACCCTCACCCTAATGCATACCCTAACCCTAACCCCTAACCTAACCCTAACCCGTTCCCTAATCCTAACCCGTACCCTAAACCGAGCCCTAACCCTAACACTAGCCCTAACCCTAACCCTAACCCATACCCTACGCCCTACCCGAACCACTCCCCGAACCCGTACCCTAAGCCGTACCCTAACCCTCACCCTAACCCTAACCCTAACCCTAAGCTACCCTTGACTGCTTCTGCCTCCAATAGATTTCCTAAGCACTAGTGTTTTAAAGAACAGGTTAAAAAGAGAATCCTAATGTGATTTCTTGATAATGGGTGTGTTCCTTATCTTCTCCTAGTGTCTAAACTCTTCTCCATGGCTGGACCCCCAAATAATATTCCTTTACGTGCTAAGGGGTATCTAGAGAGTGGGATAGGTTTAATAACTACCCTCACCCTAATGCATACCCTAACCCTAACCCCTAACCTAACCCTAACGCGTACCCTAATCCTAACCCGTACCCTGAACCGAGCCCTAACCCTAACACTAGCCCTAACCCTAACCCTAACCCATACCCTACGCCCTACCCGAACCCCTCCCCGAACCCGTACCCTAAGCCGTACCCTAACCCTCAATCTAACCCTAACCCTAACCCTAAGCTACCCTTGACTGCTTCTGCCTCCAATAGATTTCCTAAGCACTAGTGTTTTAAGGAACAGGTTAAAAAGAGAATCCTAATGTGATTTCTTGATAATGGGTGTGTTCCTTATCTTCTCCTAGTGTCTAAACTCTTCTCCATGGCTGGACCCCCAAATAATATTCCTTTACGTGCTAAGGGGTATCTAGAGAGTGGGATAGGTTTAATAACTAACCTCACCCTATCGCGTACCCTAACCGTAAACCCTACCCTAACCCTAACGCGTACCCTAATCCTAACCGTACCCTAAACCGAGCCCTAACCCTAACACTCACCCTAACCCTAACCCTAACCCATACCCTACGCCCTACCCGAACCCCTCCCTGAACCCGTAACCTAAGCCGTACCCTAACCCTCACCCTAACCCTAACCCTAAACCTAAGCTAAACTTGACTGCTTCTGCCTCCAATAGATTTCCTAAGCACTAGTGTTTTAAGGAACAGGTTAAAAAGAGAATCCTAATGTGATTTCTTGATAATGCGTGTGTTCCTTATTTTCTCCTAGTGTCTAAACTCTTCTCCATGGCTGGACCCCCAAATAATATTCCTTTACGTGCTAAGGGGTAACTAGAGAGTGGGATAGGTTTAATAACTGACCTCACCCTATCGCGTACCCTAACCCTAACCCCTACCCTAACCCTAACGCGTACCCTAATCCTAAACCGTACCCTAAACCGAGCCCTAACCCTAACACTAACCATAACCCTAACCCATACCCTACGCCCTACCCGAACCCCTCCCCGAACCCGTACCCTAAGCCGTACCCTAACCCTCACCCTAACCCTAACCCTAAGCTACCCTTGACTGCTTCTGCCTCCAATAGATTTCCTAAGCACTAGTGTTTTAAGGTACAGGTTAAAAAGAGAATCCTAATGTGATTTCTTAATAATGGGTGTGTTCCTTATCTTTTCCTCGTGTCTAAACTCTTCTCCATGGCTGGACCCCCAAATAATATTCCTTTTCGTGCTAAGGGGTAATCTAGAGAGTGGGATAGGTTTAATAACTACCCTCACCCTAACGCGTACCCTAACCCTAACCCCTACCCTAACCCTAACACGTACCCTAATCCTAACCCGTACCCTAAACCGAGCCCTAACCCTAACACTAGCCCTAACTCTAACCCTAACCCATACCCTACGCCCTACCCGAACCCCTCCCGGAACCCGTACCCTAAGCCGTACCCTAACCCTCACCCTAACCCTAACCATAACCCTAAGCTACCCTTGACTTCTTCTGCCTCCAATAGTTTTCCTAAGTACTAGTGTTTTAAGGAACAGGTTAAAAAGAGAATCCTAATGTGATTTCTTGATAATGCGTGTGTTCCTTATCTTCTCCTAGTGTCTAAACTCTTCTCCATGGCTGGACCCCCAAATAATATTCCTTTAGGTGCTAAGGGGTATCTAGAGAGCGGGATAGGTTTAATAACTAACCTCACCCTATCGCGTACCCTAACCCTAACCCCTAACCTAACCCTAACGCGTACCCTAATCCTAACCAGTACCCTAAACCGAGCCCTAACCCTAACACTAACCCTAACCCTAACACTAACCCATACCCTACGCCCTACCAGAACCCCTCCCCGAACCCGTACCCTAAGCCGTACCCTAACCCTCACCCTAACCCTAACCCTAAGCTACCCTTGATTGCTTCTGCCTCCAATAGATTTCCTAAGCACTAGTGTTTTAAGGAACAGGTTTAAAAGATAATCCTAATGTGATTTCTTGATAATGGGTGTGTTCCTTATGTTCTCCTACTGTCTAAACTCATCCCCATGGCTGGACCCCCAAAAATATTCCTTTACGTGCTAAGGGGTATCTAGAGAGTGGGATAGGTTTAATAACTACCTTCACCCTAATGCGTACCCTAACCCTAACCCCTAACCTAACCCTAACGCGTACCCTAATCCTAACCCGTACCCTAAACCGAGCCCTAACCCTAACACTAGCCCTAACCCTAACCCTAACCCATACCCTAGGCCCTACACGAACCCCTCCCCGAACCCGTACCCTAAGCCGTACCCTAACCCTCAATCTAACCCTAACTCTAACCCTAAGCTACCCTTGACTGCTTCTGCCTCCAATAGATTTCCTAAGCACTAGTGTTTTAAGGAACAGGTTAAAAAGAGAATCCTAATGTGATTTCTTGATAATGGGTGTGTTCCTTATCTTCTCCTAGTGTCTAAACTCTTCTCCATGGCTGGACCCCCAAATAATATTCCTTTACGTGCTAAGGGGTATCTAGAGAGTGGGATAGGTTTAATAACTACCCTCACCCTAACGCGAACCCTAACCCTAACCCCTACCCTAACCCTAACGCGTACCCTAATCCTAACCCGTACCCTAAACGGAGCCCTAACCCTAACACTAGCCCTAACCCTAACCCTAACCCATACCCTACGCCCTACACGAACACCTCCCCGAACCCATACCCTAAGCCGTACCCTAACCCTCACCCTAACCCTAACCCTAACCCTAAGCTACCCTTGACTGCTTCTGCCTCCAATAGATTTCCTAAGCACTAGTGTTTTAAGGAACAGTTTAA
The DNA here is from genome assembly GCF_949987535.1 of Balaenoptera acutorostrata. Lineage (NCBI taxonomy): Eukaryota > Metazoa > Chordata > Mammalia > Artiodactyla > Balaenopteridae > Balaenoptera > Balaenoptera acutorostrata. Next base: position 97,471 of record NW_026646049.1, read on the forward strand.
AAAGAGAATCATATTGTGATTTCTTGATAATGGTTGTGTTCCTTATCTTCTCCTAGTGTCTAAACCCTTCTCTATGGCTGGACCCCCAAATAATATTCCTTTACGTGCTAAGGGGTATCTAGAGAGTGGGATAGGTTTAATAACTACCCTCACCCTAATGCATACGCTAACCCTAACCCCTAACCTAACCCTAACGCGTACCCTAATCCTAACCCGTACCCTAAACCGAGCCCTAACCCTAACACTAGCCCTAACCCTAACCCTAACCCATACCCTACGCCCTACCCGAACCCCTCCCCGAACCCGTACCCTAAGCCGTACCCTAACCCTCAATCTAACCCTAACCCTAACCCTAAGCTACCCTTGACTGCTTCTGCCTCCAATAGATTTCCTAAGCACTAGTGTTTTAAGGAACAGGTTAAAAAGAGAATCCTAATGTGATTTCTTGATAATGGGTGTGTTCCTTATCTTCTCCTAGTGTCTAAACTCTTCTCCATGGCTGGACCCCCAAATAATATTCCTTTACGTGCTAAGGGGTATCTAGAGAGTGGGATAGGTTTAATAACTAACCTCACCCTATCGCGTACCCTAACCCTAAACCCTACCCTAACCCTAACGCGTACCCTAATCCTAACCCGTACCCTAAACCGAGCCCTAACCCTAACACTCACCCTAACCCTAACCCTAACCCATACCCTACGCCCTACCCGAACCCCTCCCTGAACCCGTAACCTAAGCCGTACCCTAACCCTCACCCTAACCCTAAACCTAAACCTAAGCTAAACTTGACTGCTTCTGCCTCCAATAGATTTCCTAAGCACTAGTGTTTTAAGGAACAGGTTAAAAAGAGAATCCTAATGTGATTTCTTGATAATGCGTGTGTTCCTTATTTTCTCCTAGTGTCTAAACTCTTCTCCATGGCTGGACCCCCAAATAATATTCCTTTACGTGCTAAGGGGTAACTAGAGAGTGGGATAGGTTTAATAACTGACCTCACCCTATCGCGTACCCTAACCCTAACCCCTACCCTAACCCTAACGCGTACCCTAATCCTAAACCGTACCCTAAACCGAGCCCTAACCCTAACACTAGCCCTAACCCTAACCCTAACCCATACCCTACGCCCTACACGAACACCTCCCCGAACCCGTACCCTAAGCCGTACCCTAACCCTCACCCTAACCCTAACCCTAACCCTAAGCTACCCTTGACTGCTTCTGCCTCCAATAGATTTCCTAAGCACTAGTGTTTTAAGGAACAGTTTAAAAAGAGAATCATATTGTGATTTCTTGATAATGGTTGTGTTCCTTATCTTCTCCTAGTGTCTAAACCCTTCTCTATGGCTGGACCCCCAAATAATATTCCTTTACGTGCTAAGGGGTATCTAGAGTGTGGGATAGGTTTAATAACTACCCTCACCCTAATGCATACCCTAACCCTAACCCCTAACCTAACCCTAACGCGTACCCTAATCCTAACCCGTACCCTAAACCGAGCCCTAACCCTAACACTAGCCCTAACCCTAACCCTAACCCATACCCTACGCCCTACCCGAACCCCTCCCCGAACCCGTACCCTAAGCCCGTACCCTAACCCTCAATCTAACCCTAACCCTAACCCTAAGCTACCCTTGACTGCTTCTGCCTCCAATAGATTTCCTAAGCACTAGTGTTTTAAGGAACAGGTTAAAAAGAGAATCCTAATGTGATTTCTTGATAATGGGTGTGTTCCTTATCTTCTCCTAGTGTCTAAACTCTTCTCCATGGCTGGACCCCCAAATAATATTCCTTTACGTGCTAAGGGGTAACTAGAGAGTGGGATAGGTTTAATAACTGACCTCACCCTATCGGCGTACCCTAACCCTAACCCCTACCCTAACACTAACGCGTACCCTAATCCTAAACCGTACCCTAAACCGATCCCTAACCCTAACACTAACCATAACCCTAACCCATACCCTACGCCCTACCCGAACCCCTCCCCGAACCCGTACCCTAAGCCGTACCCTAACCCTCACCCTAACCCTAACCCTAAGCTACCCTTGACTGCTTCTGCCTCCAATAGATTTCCTAAGCACTAGTGTTTTAAGGTACAGGTTAAAAAGAGAATCCTAATGTGATTTCTTAATAATGGGTGTGTTCCTTATCTTTTCCTCGTGTCTAAACTCTTCTCCATGGCTGGACCCCCAAATAATATTCCTTTTCGTGCTAAGGGGTAATCTAGAGAGTGGGATAGGTTTAATAACTACCCTCACCCTAACGCGTACCCTAACCCTAACCCCTACCCTAACCCTAACACGTACCCTAATCCTAACCCGTACCCTAAACCGAGCCCTAACCCTAACACTAGCCCTAACTCTAACCCTAACCCATACCCTACGCCCTACCCGAACCCCTCCCGGAACCCGTACCCTAAGCCGTACCCTAACCCTCACCCTAACCCTAACCATAACCCTAAGCTACCCTTGACTTCTTCTGCCTCCAATAGATTTCCTAAGTACTAGTGTTTTAAGGAACAGGTTAAAAAGAGAATCCTAATGTGATTTCTTGATAATGCGTGTGTTCCTTATCTTCTCCTAGTGTCTAAACTCTTCTCCATGGCTGGACCCCCAAATAATATTCCTTTAGGTGCTCAGGGGTATCTAGAGAGCGGGATAGGTTTAATAACTAACCTCACCCTATCGCGTACCCTAACCCTAACCCCTAACCTAACCCTAACGCGTACCCTAATCCTAACCAGTACCCTAAACCGAGCCCTAACCCTAACACTAACCCTAACCCTAACACTAACCCATACCCTACGCCCTACCAGAACCCCTCCCCGAACCCGTACCCTAAGCCGTACCCTAACCCTCACCCTAACCCTAACCCTAAGCTACCCTTGATTGCTTCTGCCTCCAATAGATTTCCTAAGCACTAGTGTTTTAAGGAACAGGTTTAAAAGATAATCCTAATGTGATTTCTTGATAATGGGTGTGTTCCTTATGTTCTCCTACTGTCCAAACTCATCCCCATGGCTGGACCCCCAAAAATATTCCTTTACGTGCTAAGGGGTATCTAGAGAGTGGGATAGGTTTAATAACTACCTTCACCCTAATGCGTACCCTAACCCTAACACCTAACCTAACCCTAACGCGTATGCTAATCCTAACCCGTACCCTAAACCGAGCCCTAACCCTAACACTAGCCCTAACCCTAACCCTAACCCATACCCTAGGCCCTACACGAACCCCTCCCCGAACCCGTACCCTAAGCCGTACCCTAACCCTCAATCTAACCCTAACTCTAACCCTAAGCTACCCTTGACTGCTTCTGCCTCCAATAGATTTCCTAAGCACTAGTGTTTTAAGGAACAGGTTAAAAAGAGAATCCTAATGTGATTTCTTGATAATGGGTGTGTTCCTTATCTTCTCCTAGTGTCTAAACTCTTCTCCATGGCTGGACCCCCAAATAATATTCCTTTACGTGCTAAGGGGTATCTAGAGAGTGGGATAGGTTTAATAACTACCCTCACCCTAACGCGAACCCTAACCCTAACCCCTACCCTAACCCTAACGCGTACCCTAATCCTAACCCGTACCCTAAACCGAGCCCTAACCCTAACACTAGCCCTAACACTAACCCTAACCCATACCCTACGCCCTACACGAACACCTCCCCGAACCCGTACCCTAAGCCGTACCCTAACCCTCACCCTAACCCTAACCCTAACCCTAAGCTACCCTTGACTGCTTCTGCCTCCAATAGATTTCTTAAGCACTAGTGTTTTAAGGAACAGTTTAAAAAGAGAATCATATTGTGATTTCTTGATAATGGTTGTGTTCCTTATCTTCTCCTAGTGTCTAAACCCTTCTCTATGGCTGGACCCCCAAATAATATTCCTTTACGTGCTAAGGGGTATCTAGAGAGTGGGATAGGTTTAATAACTACCCTCACCCTAATGCATACGCTAACCCTAACCCCTAACCTAACCCTAACGCGTACCCTAATCCTAACCCGTACCCTAAACCGAGCCCTAACCCTAACACTAGCCCTAACCCTAACCCTAACCCATACCCTACGCCCTACCCGAACCCCTCCCTGAACCCGTACCCTAAGCCGTACCCTAACCCTCAATCTAACCCTAACCCTAACCCTAAGCTACCCTTGACTGCTTCTGCCTCCAATAGATTTCCTAAGCACTAGTGTTTTAAGGAACAGGTTAAAAAGAGAATCCTAATGTGATTTCTTGATAATGGGTGTGTTCCTTATCTTCTCCTAGTGTCTAAACTCTTCTCCATGGCTGGACCCCCAAATAATATTCCTTTACGTGCTAAGGGGTATCTAGAGAGTGGGATAGGTTTAATAACTAACCTCACCCTATCGCGTACCCTAACCCTAAACCCTACCCTAACCCTAACGCGTACCCTAATCCTAACCCGTACCCTAAACCGAGCCCTAACCCTAACACTCACCCTAACCCTAACCCTAACCCATACCCTACGCCCTACCCGAACCCCTCCCTGAACCCGTAACCTAAGCCGTACCCTAACCCTCACCCTAACCCTAAACCTAAACCTAAGCTAAACTTGACTGCTTCTGCCTCCAATAGATTTCCTAAGCACTAGTGTTTTAAGGAACAGGTTAAAAAGAGAATCCTAATGTGATTTCTTGATAATGCGTGTGTTCCTTATTTTCTCCTAGTGTCTAAACTCTTCTCCATGGCTGGACCCCCAAATAATATTCCTTTACGTGCTAAGGGGTAACTAGAAAGTGGGATAGGTTTAATAACTGACCTCACCCTATCGCGTACCCTAACCCTAACCCCTACCCTAACCCTAACGCGTACCCTAATCCTAAACCGTACCCTAAACCGAGCCCTAACCCTAACACTAACCCTAACCCTAACCCATACCCTACGCCCTACCCGAACCCCTCCCCGAACCCGTACCCTAAGCCGTATCCTAACCCTCACCCTAACCCTAAACCTAAGCTACCCTTGACTGCTTCTGCCTCCAATAGATTTCCTAAGCACTAGTGTTTTAAGGTACAGGTTAAAAAGAGAATCCTAATGTGATTTCTTAATAATGGGTGTGTTCCTTATCTTCTCCTCGTGTCTAAACTCTTCTCCATGGCTGGACCCCCAAATAATATTCCTTTACGTGCTAAGGGGTAATCTAGAGAGTGGGATAGGTTTAATAACTACCCTCACCCTAACGCGTACCCTAACCCTAACCCCTACCCTAACCCTAACACGTACCCTAATCCTAACCCGTACCCTAAACCGAGCCCTAACCCTAACACTAGCCCTAACTCTAACCCTAACCCATACCCTACGCCCTACCCGAACCCCTCCCCGAACCCGTACCCTAAGCCGTACCCTAAACCTGACCCTAACCCTAACCCTAACCCTAAGCTACCCTTGACTTCTTCTGCCTCCAATAGATTTCCTAAGTACTAGTGTTTTAAGGAACAGGTTAAAAAGAGAATCCTAATGTGATTTCTTGATAATGCGTGTGTTCCTTATTTTCTCCTAGTGTCTAAATTCTTCTCCATGGCTGGACCCCCAAATAATATTCCTTTAGGTGCTAAGGGGTATCTAGAGAGCGGGATAGGTTTAATAACTAACCTCACCCTATCGCGTACCCTAACCCTAACCCCTAACCTAACCCTAACGCGTACCCTAATACTAACCAGTACCCTAAACCGAGCCCTAACCCTAACACTAACCCTAACCCTAACACTAACCCATACCCTACGCCCTACCAGAACCCCTCCCCGAACCCGTACCCTAAGCCGTACCCTAACCCTCACCCTAACCCTAACCCTAACCCTAAGCCACCCTTGATTGCTTCTGCCTCCAATAGATTTCCTAAGCACAAGTGTTTTAAGGAACAGGTTTAAAAGAGAATCCTAATGTGATTTCTTGATAATGGGTGTGTTCCTTATGTTCTCCTAGTGTCTAAACTCATCCCCATGGCTGGACCCCCAAAAATATTCCTTTACGTGCTAAGGGGTATCTAGAGAGTGGGATAGGTTTAATAACTACCTTCACCCTAATGTGTACCCTAACCCTAACCCCTAACCTAACCCTAACGCGTACCCTAATCCTAACCCGTACCCTAAACCGAGCCCTAACCCTAACACTAGCCCTAACCCTAACCCTAACCCATACCCTACGCCCTACACGAACCCCTCCCCGAACCCGTACCCTAAGCCGTACCCTAACCCTCAATCTAACCCTAACCCTAAGCTACCCTTGACTGCTTCTGCCTCCAATAGATTTCCTAAGCACTAGTGTTTTAAGGTACAGGTTAAAAAGAGAATCCTAATGTGATTTCTTAATAATGGGTGTGTTCCTTATCTTTTCTCGTGTCTAAACTCTTCTCCATGGGTGGACCCCCAAATAATATTCCTTTACGTGCTAAGGGGTAATCTAGAGAGTGGGATAGGTTTAATAACTACCCTCACCCTAACGCGTACCCTAACCCTAACCCCTACCCTAACCCTAACACGTACCCTAATCCTAACCCGTACCCTAAACCGAGCCCTAACCCTAACACTAGCCCTAACTCTAACCCTAACCCATACCCTACGCCCTACCCGAACCCCTCCCCGAACCCGTACCCTAAGCCGTACCCTAACCCTCACCCTAACCCTAACCCTAACCCTAAGCTACCCTTGACTTCTTCTGCCTCCAATAGATTTCCTAAGTACTAGTGTTTTAAGGAACAGGTTAAAAAGAGAATCCTAATGTGATTTCTTGATAATGCGTGTGTTCCTTATATTCTCCTAGTGTCTAAACTCTTCTCCATGGCTGGACCCCCAAATAATATTCCTTTACGTGCTAAGGGGTATCTAGAGAGTGGGATAGGTTTAATAACTACCCTCACCCTAATGCATACCCTAACCCTAACCCCTAACCTAACCCTAACGCGTACCCTAATCCTAACCCGTACCCTAAACCGAGCCCTAACCCTAACACTCACCCTAACCCTAACCCTAACCCATACCCTACGCCCTACCCGAACCCCTCCCTGAACCCGTAACCTAAGCCGTACCCTAACCCTCACCCTAACCCTAACCCTAAACCTAAGCTAAACTTGACTGCTTCTGCCTCCAATAGATTTCCTAAGCACTAGTGTTTTAAGGAACAGGTTAAAAAGAGAATCCTAATGTGATTTCTTGATAATGGGTGTGTTCCTTATCTTCTCCTAGTGTCTAAACGCTTCTCCATGGCTGGACCCCCAAATAATATTCCTTTACGTGCTAAGGGGTATCTAGAGAGTGGGATAGGTTTAATAACTAACCTCACCCTATCGCGTATCCTAACCCTAAACCCTACCCTACCCCTAACGCATACCCTAATCCTAACCCGTACCCTAAACCGAGCCCTAACCCTAACACTAGCCCTAACCCTAACCCTAACCCATACCCTACGCCCTACCCGAACCCCTCCCCGAACCCGTACCCTAAGCCGTACCCTAACCCTCATTCTAACCCTAACCCTAACCCTAAGCTACCCTTGACTGCTTCTGCCTCCAATGGATTTCCTAAGCACTAGTGTTTTAAGGAACAGGTTAAAAAGAGAATCCTAATGTGATTTCTTGATAATGGGTGTGTTCCTTATCTTCTCCTAGTGTCTAAACGCTTCTCCATGGCTGGACCCCCAAATAATATTCCTTTACGTGCTAAGGGGTATCTAGAGAGTGGGATAGGTTTAATAACTAACCTCACCCTATCGCGTACCCTAACCCTAAACCCTACCCTAACCCTAACGCATACCCTAATCCTAACCCGTACCCTAAACCGAGCCCTAACCCTCACCCTAACCCTAACCCTAACCCTAAGCTACCCTTGACTGCTTCTGCCTCCAATACATTTCCTAAGCACTAGTGTTTTAAGGAACAGGTTAAAAAGAGAATCCTAATGTGATTTCTTGATAATGGGTGTGTTCCTTATCTTCTCCTAGTGTCTAAACTCTTCTCCATGGCTGGACCCCCAAATAATATTCCTTTACGTGCTAAGGGGTATCTAGAGAGTGGGATAGGTTTAATAACTACCCTCACCCTAATGCATACCCTAACCCTAACCCCTAACCTAACCCTAACGCGTACCCTAATCCTAACCCGTACCCTAAACCGAGCCCTAACCCTAACACTCACCCTAACCCTAACCCTAACCCATACCCTACGCCCTACCCGAACCCCTCCCTGAACCCGTAACCTAAGCCGTACCCTAACCCTCACCCTAACCCTAACCCTAAACCTAAGCTAAACTTGACTGCTTCTGCCTCCAATAGATTTCCTAAGCACTAGTGTTTTAAGGAACAGGTTAAAAAGAGAATCCTAATGTGATTTCTTGATAATGCGTGTGTTCCTTATTTTCTCCTAGTGTCTAAACTCTTCTCCATGGCTGGACCCCCAAATAATATTCCTTTACGTGCTAAGGGGTAACTAGAGAGTGGGATAGGTTTAATAACTAACCTCACCCTATCGCGTACCCTAACCCTAACCCCTACCCTAACCCTAACGCGTACCCTAATCCTAAACCGTACCCTAAACCGAGCCCTAACCCTAACACTAACCCTAACACTAACCCATACCCTACGCCCTACCCGAACCCCTCCACGAACCCGTACCCTAAGCCGTACCCTAACCCTCACCCTAACCCTAACCCTAAGCTACCCTTGACTGCTTCTGCCTCCAATAGATTTCCTAAGCACTAGTGTTTTAAGGTACAGGTTAAAAAGAGAATCCTAATGTGATTTCTTAATAATGGGTGTGTTCCTTATCTTTTCTCGTGTCTAAACTCTTCTCCATGGGTGGACCCCCAAATAATATTCCTTTACGTGCTAAGGGGTAATCTAGAGAGTGGGATAGGTTTAATAACTACCCTCACCCTAACGCGTACCCTAACCCTAACCCCTACCCTAACCCTAACACGTACCCTAATCCTAACCCGTACCCTAAACCGAGCCCTAACCCTAACACTAGCCCTAACTCTAACCCTAACCCATACCCTACGCCCTACCCGAACCCCTCCCCGAACCCGTACCCTAAGCCGTACCCTAACCCTCACCCTAACCCTAACCCTAACCCTAAGCTACCCTTGACTTCTTCTGCCTCCAATAGATTTCCTAAGTACTAGTGTTTTAAGGAACAGGTTAAAAAGAGAATCCTAATGTGATTTCTTGATAATGCGTGTGTTCCTTATCTTCTCCTAGTGTCTAAACTCTTCTCCATGGCTGGACCCCCAAATAATATTCCTTTACGTGCTAAGGGGTATCTAGAGAGTGGGATAGGTTTAATAACTACCCTCACCCTAATGCATACCCTAACCCTAACCCCTAACCTAACCCTAACGCGTACCCTAATCCTAACCCGTACCCTAAACCGAGCCCTAACCCTAACACTCACCCTAACCCTAACCCTAACCCATACCCTACGCCCTACCCGAACCCCTCCCTGAACCCGTAACCTAAGCCGTACCCTAACCCTCACCCTAACCCTAACCCTAAACCTAAGCTAAACTTGACTGCTTCTGCCTCCAATAGATTTCCTAAGCACTAGTGTTTTAAGGAACAGGTTAAAAAGAGAATCCTAATGTGATTTCTTGATAATGCGTGTGTTCCTTATTTTCTCCTAGTGTCTAAACTCTTCTCCATGGCTGGACCCCCAAATAATATTCCTTTACGTGCTAAGGGGTAACTAGAGAGTGGGATAGGTTTAATAACTAACCTCACCCTATCGCGTACCCTAACCCTAACCCCTACCCTAACCCTAACGCGTACCCTAATCCTAAACCGTACCCTAAACCGAGCCCTAACCCTAACACTAACCCTAACACTAACCCATACCCTACGCCCTACCCGAACCCCTCCACGAACCCGTACCCTAAGCCGTACCCTAACCCTCACCCTAACCCTAACCCTAAGCTACCCTTGACTGCTTCTGCCTCCAATAGATTTCCTAAGCACTAGTGTTTTAAGGTACAGGTTAAAAAGAGAATCCTAATGTGATTTCTTAATAATGGGTGTGTTCCTTATCTTTTCTCGTGTCTAAACTCTTCTCCATGGGTGGACCCCCAAATAATATTCCTTTACGTGCTAAGGGGTAATCTAGAGAGTGGGATAGGTTTAATAACTACCCTCACCCTAACGCGTACCCTAACCCTAACCCCTACCCTAACCCTAACACGTACCCTAATCCTAACCCGTACCCTAAACCGAGCCCTAACCCTAACACTAGCCCTAACTCTAACCCTAACCCATACCCTACGCCCTACCCGAACCCCTCCCCGAACCCGTACCCTAAGCCGTACCCTAACCCTCACCCTAACCCTAACCCTAACCCTAAGCTACCCTTGACTTCTTCTGCCTCCAATAGATTTCCTAAGTACTAGTGTTTTAAGGAACAGGTTAAAAAGAGAATCCTAATGTGATTTCTTGATAATGCGTGTGTTCCTTATCTTCTCCTAGTGTCTAAACTCTTCTCCATGGCTGGACCCCCAAATAATATTCCTTTAGGTGCTAAGGGGTATCTAGAGAGCGGGATAGGTTTAATAACTAACCTCACCCTAACGCGTACCCTAACCCTAACCCCTACCCTAACCCTAACACGTACCCTAATCCTAACCCGTACCCTAAACCGAGCCCTAACCCTAACACTAGCCCTAACTCTAACCCTAACCCATACCCTACGCCCTACCCGAACCCCTCCCCGAACCCGTACCCTAAGCCGTACCCTAAACCTGACCCTAACCCTAACCCTAACCCTAAGCTACCCTTGACTTCTTCTGCCTCCAATAGATTTCCTAAGTACTAGTGTTTTAAGGAACAGGTTAAAAAGAGAATCCTAATGTGATTTCTTGATAATGCGTGTGTTCCTTATTTTCTCCTAGTGTCTAAATTCTTCTCCATGGCTGGACCCCCAAATAATATTCCTTTAGGTGCTAAGGGGTATCTAGAGAGCGGGATAGGTTTAATAACTAACCTCACCCTATCGCGTACCCTAACCCTAACCCCTAACCTAACCCTAACGCGTACCCTAATCCTAACCAGTACCCTAAACCGAGCCCTAACCCTAACACTAACCCTAACCCTAACACTAACCCATACCCTACGCCCTACCAGAACCCCTCCCCGAACCCGTACCCTAAGCCGTACCCTAACCCTCACCCTAACCCTAACCCTAACCCTAAGCCACCCTTGATTGCTTCTGCCTCCAATAGATTTCCTAAGCACAAGTGTTTTAAGGAACAGGTTTAAAAGAGAATCCTAATGTGATTTCTTGATAATGGGTGTGTTCCTTATGTTCTCCTAGTGTCTAAACTCATCCCCATGGCTGGACCCCCAAAAATATTCCTTTACGTGCTAAGGGGTATCTAGAGAGTGGGATAGGTTTAATAACTACCTTCACCCTAATGTGTACCCTAACCCTAACCCCTAACCTAACCCTAACGCGTACCCTAATCCTAACCCGTACCCTAAACCGAGCCCTAACCCTAACACTAGCCCTAACCCTAACCCTAACCCATACCCTACGCCCTACACGAACCCCTCCCCGAACCCGTACCCTAAGCCGTACCCTAACCCTCAATCTAACCCTAACTCTAACCCTAAGCTACCCTTGACTGCTTCTTCCTCCAATAGATTTCCTAAGCACTAGTGTTTTAAGGAACAGGTTAAAAAGAGAATCCTAATGTGATTTCTTGATAATGGGTGTGTTCCTTATCTTCTCCTAATGTCTAAACTCTTCTCCATGGCTGGACCCCCAAATAATATTCCTTTACGTGCTAAGGGGTATCTAGAGAGTGGGATAGGTTTAATAACTACCCTCACCCTAACGCGAACCCTAACCCTAACCCCTACCCTAACCCTAACGTGTACCCTAATCCTAACCCGTACCCTAAACCGAGCCCTAACCCTAACACTAGCCCTAACCCTAACCCTAACCCATACCCTACACCCTACACGAACACCTCCCCGAACCCGTACCCTAAGCCGTACCCTAACCCTCACCCTAACCCTAACCCTAACCCTAAGCTACCCTTGACTGCTTCTGCCTCCAATAGATTTCCTAAGCACTAGTGTTTTAAGGAACAGTTTAAAAAGAGAATCATATTGTGATTTCTTGATAATGGGTGTGTTCCTTATCTTCTCCTAGTGTCTAAACCCTTCTCCATGGCTGGACCCCCAAATAATATTCCTTTACGTGCTAAGGGGTATCTATAGAGAGGGAGAGGTTTAATAACTACCCTCACCCTAACGCGTACCCTAACCCTAACCCCTACCCTAACACTAACGCGTACCCTAATCCTAACCCGTAGCCTAAACCGAGCCATAACCCTGACACTAACCCTAACCCTAACCCTAACATATACCCTACGCCCTACCCAAACCCCTCCCCGAACCCGTACCCTAAGCCGTACCCTAACCCTCACCCTAACCCTAACCCTAACCCTAAGCTACCCTTGAATGCGTCTGCCTCCAATAGATTTCCTAAGCACTAGTGTTTTAAGGAACAGGTTAAAAAGAGAATCCTAATGTGATTTCTTGATAATGGGTGTGTTCCTTATCTTCTCCTAGTGTCTAAACGCTTCTCCATGGCTGGACCCCCAAATAATATTCCTTTACGTGCTAAGGGGTATCTAGAGAGTGGGATAGGTTTAATAACTAACCTCACCCTATCGCGTATCCTAACCCTAAACCCTACCCTACCCCTAACGCATACCCTAATCCTAACCCGTACCCTAAACCGAGCCCTAACCCTAACACTAGCCCTAACCCTAACCCTAACCCATACCCTACGCCCTACCCGAACCCCTCCCCGAACCCGTACCCTAAGCCGTACCCTAACCCTCATTCTAACCCTAACCCTAACCCTAAGCTACCCTTGACTGCTTCTGCCTCCAATGGATTTCCTAAGCACTAGTGTTTTAAGGAACAGGTTAAAAAGAGAATCCTAATGTGATTTCTTGATAATGGGTGTGTTCCTTATCTTCTCCTAGTGTCTAAACGCTTCTCCATGGCTGGACCCCCAAATAATATTCCTTTACGTGCTAAGGGGTATCTAGAGAGTGGGATAGGTTTAATAACTAACCTCACCCTATCGCGTACCCTAACCCTAAACCCTACCCTAACCCTAACGCATACCCTAATCCTAACCCGTACCCTAAACCGAGCCCTAACCCTCACCCTAACCCTAACCCTAACCCTAAGCTACCCTTGACTGCTTCTGCCTCCAATACATTTCCTAAGCACTAGTGTTTTAAGGAACAGGTTAAAAAGAGAATCCTAATGTGATTTCTTGATAATGGGTGTGTTCCTTATCTTCTCCTAGTGTCTAAACTCTTCTCCATGGCTGGACCCCCAAATAATATTCCTTTACGTGCTAAGGGGTATCTAGAGAGTGGGATAGGTTTAATAACTACCCTCACCCTAATGCATACCCTAACCCTAACCCCTAACCTAACCCTAACGCGTACCCTAATCCTAACCCGTACCCTAAACCGAGCCCTAACCCTAACACTCACCCTAACCCTAACCCTAACCCATACCCTACGCCCTACCCGAACCCCTCCCTGAACCCGTAACCTAAGCCGTACCCTAACCCTCACCCTAACCCTAACCCTAAACCTAAGCTAAACTTGACTGCTTCTGCCTCCAATAGATTTCCTAAGCACTAGTGTTTTAAGGAACAGGTTAAAAAGAGAATCCTAATGTGATTTCTTGATAATGCGTGTGTTCCTTATTTTCTCCTAGTGTCTAAACTCTTCTCCATGGCTGGACCCCCAAATAATATTCCTTTACGTGCTAAGGGGTAACTAGAGAGTGGGATAGGTTTAATAACTAACCTCACCCTATCGCGTACCCTAACCCTAACCCCTACCCTAACCCTAACGCGTACCCTAATCCTAAACCGTACCCTAAACCGAGCCCTAACCCTAACACTAACCCTAACACTAACCCATACCCTACGCCCTACCCGAACCCCTCCACGAACCCGTACCCTAAGCCGTACCCTAACCCTCACCCTAACCCTAACCCTAAGCTACCCTTGACTGCTTCTGCCTCCAATAGATTTCCTAAGCACTAGTGTTTTAAGGTACAGGTTAAAAAGAGAATCCTAATGTGATTTCTTAATAATGGGTGTGTTCCTTATCTTTTCTCGTGTCTAAACTCTTCTCCATGGGTGGACCCCCAAATAATATTCCTTTACGTGCTAAGGGGTAATCTAGAGAGTGGGATAGGTTTAATAACTACCCTCACCCTAACGCGTACCCTAACCCTAACCCCTACCCTAACCCTAACACGTACCCTAATCCTAACCCGTACCCTAAACCGAGCCCTAACCCTAACACTAGCCCTAACTCTAACCCTAACCCATACCCTACGCCCTACCCGAACCCCTCCCCGAACCCGTACCCTAAGCCGTACCCTAACCCTCACCCTAACCCTAACCCTAACCCTAAGCTACCCTTGACTTCTTCTGCCTCCAATAGATTTCCTAAGTACTAGTGTTTTAAGGAACAGGTTAAAAAGAGAATCCTAATGTGATTTCTTGATAATGCGTGTGTTCCTTATCTTCTCCTAGTGTCTAAACTCTTCTCCATGGCTGGACCCCCAAATAATATTCCTTTAGGTGCTAAGGGGTATCTAGAGAGCAGGATAGGTTTAATAACTAACCTCACCCTAACGCGTACCCTAACCCTAACCCCTACCCTAACCCTAACACGTACCCTAATCCTAACCCGTACCCTAAACCGAGCCCTAACCCTAACACTAGCCCTAACTCTAACCCTAACCCATACCCTACGCCCTACCCGAACCCCTCCCCGAACCCGTACCCTAAGCCGTACCCTAAACCTGACCCTAACCCTAACCCTAACCCTAAGCTACCCTTGACTTCTTCTGCCTCCAATAGATTTCCTAAGTACTAGTGTTTTAAGGAACAGGTTAAAAAGAGAATCCTAATGTGATTTCTTGATAATGCGTGTGTTCCTTATTTTCTCCTAGTGTCTAAATTCTTCTCCATGGCTGGACCCCCAAATAATATTCCTTTAGGTGCTAAGGGGTATCTAGAGAGCGGGATAGGTTTAATAACTAACCTCACCCTATCGCGTACCCTAACCCTAACCCCTAACCTAACCCTAACGCGTACCCTAATCCTAACCAGTACCCTAAACCGAGCCCTAACCCTAACACTAACCCTAACCCTAACACTAACCCATACCCTACGCCCTACCAGAACCCCTCCCCGAACCCGTACCCTAAGCCGTACCCTAACCCTCACCCTAACCCTAACCCTAACCCTAAGCCACCCTTGATTGCTTCTGCCTCCAATAGATTTCCTAAGCACAAGTGTTTTAAGGAACAGGTTTAAAAGAGAATCCTAATGTGATTTCTTGATAATGGGTGTGTTCCTTATGTTCTCCTAGTGTCTAAACTCATCCCCATGGCTGGACCCCCAAAAATATTCCTTTACGTGCTAAGGGGTATCTAGAGAGTGGGATAGGTTTAATAACTACCTTCACCCTAATGTGTACCCTAACCCTAACCCCTAACCTAACCCTAACGCGTACCCTAATCCTAACCCGTACCCTAAACCGAGCCCTAACCCTAACACTAGCCCTAACCCTAACCCTAACCCATACCCTACGCCCTACACGAACCCCTCCCCGAACCCGTACCCTAAGCCGTACCCTAACCCTCAATCTAACCCTAACTCTAACCCTAAGCTACCCTTGACTGCTTCTTCCTCCAATAGATTTCCTAAGCACTAGTGTTTTAAGGAACAGGTTAAAAAGAGAATCCTAATGTGATTTCTTGATAATGGGTGTGTTCCTTATCTTCTCCTAATGTCTAAACTCTTCTCCATGGCTGGACCCCCAAATAATATTCCTTTACGTGCTAAGGGGTATCTAGAGAGTGGGATAGGTTTAATAACTACCCTCACCCTAACGCGAACCCTAACCCTAACCCCTACCCTAACCCTAACGTGTACCCTAATCCTAACCCGTACCCTAAACCGAGCCCTAACCCTAACACTAGCCCTAACCCTAACCCTAACCCATACCCTACACCCTACACGAACACCTCCCCGAACCCGTACCCTAAGCCGTACCCTAACCCTCACCCTAACCCTAACCCTAACCCTAAGCTACCCTTGACTGCTTCTGCCTCCAATAGATTTCCTAAGCACTAGTGTTTTAAGGAACAGTTTAAAAAGAGAATCATATTGTGATTTCTTGATAATGGGTGTGTTCCTTATTTTCTCCTAGTGTCTAAACCCTTCTCCATGGCTGGACCCCCAAATAATATTCCTTTACGTGCTAAGGGGTATCTATAGAGAGGGAGAGGTTTAATAACTACCCTCACCCTAACGCGTACCCTAACCCTAACCCCTACCCTAACACTAACGCGTACCCTAATCCTAACCCGTAGCCTAAACCGAGCCATAACCCTGACACTAACCCTAACCCTAACCCTAACATATACCCTACGCCCTACCCAAACCCCTCCCCGAACCCGTACCCTAAGCCGTACCCTAACCCTCACCCTAACCCTAACCCTAACCCTAAGCTACCCTTGAATGCGTCTGCCTCCAATAGATTTCCTAAGCACTAGTGTTTTAAGGAACAGGTTAAAAAGAGAATCCTAATGTGATTTCTTGATAATGGGTGTGTTCCTTATCTTCTCCTAGTGTCTAAACGCTTCTCCATGGCTGGACCCCCAAATAATATTCCTTTACGTGCTAAGGGGTATCTAGAGAGTGGGATAGGTTTAATAACTAACCTCACCCTATCGCGTATCCTAACCCTAAACCCTACCCTACCCCTAACGCATACCCTAATCCTAACCCGTACCCTAAACCGAGCCCTAACCCTAACACTAGCCCTAACCCTAACCCTAACCCATACCCTACGCCCTACCCGAACCCCTCCCCGAACCCGTACCCTAAGCCGTACCCTAACCCTCATTCTAACCCTAACCCTAACCCTAAGCTACCCTTGACTGCTTCTGCCTCCAATGGATTTCCTAAGCACTAGTGTTTTAAGGAACAGGTTAAAAAGAGAATCCTAATGTGATTTCTTGATAATGGGTGTGTTCCTTATCTTCTCCTAGTGTCTAAACGCTTCTCCATGGCTGGACCCCCAAATAATATTCCTTTACGTGCTAAGGGGTATCTAGAGAGTGGGATAGGTTTAATAACTAACCTCACCCTATCGCGTACCCTAACCCTAAACCCTACCCTAACCCTAACGCATACCCTAATCCTAACCCGTACCCTAAACCGAGCCCTAACCCTCACCCTAACCCTAACCCTAACCCTAAGCTACCCTTGACTGCTTCTGCCTCCAATACATTTCCTAAGCACTAGTGTTTTAAGGAACAGGTTAAAAAGAGAATCCTAATGTGATTTCTTGATAATGGGTGTGTTCCTTATCTTCTCCTAGTGTCTAAACTCTTCTCCATGGCTGGACCCCCAAATAATATTCCTTTACGTGCTAAGGGGTATCTAGAGAGTGGGATAGGTTTAATAACTACCCTCACCCTAATGCATACCCTAACCCTAACCCCTAACCTAACCCTAACGCGTACCCTAATCCTAACCCGTACCCTAAACCGAGCCCTAACCCTAACACTCACCCTAACCCTAACCCTAACCCATACCCTACGCCCTACCCGAACCCCTCCCTGAACCCGTAACCTAAGCCGTACCCTAACCCTCACCCTAACCCTAACCCTAAACCTAAGCTAAACTTGACTGCTTCTGCCTCCAATAGATTTCCTAAGCACTAGTGTTTTAAGGAACAGGTTAAAAAGAGAATCCTAATGTGATTTCTTGATAATGCGTGTGTTCCTTATTTTCTCCTAGTGTCTAAACTCTTCTCCATGGCTGGACCCCCAAATAATATTCCTTTACGTGCTAAGGGGTAACTAGAGAGTGGGATAGGTTTAATAACTAACCTCACCCTATCGCGTACCCTAACCCTAACCCCTACCCTAACCCTAACGCGTACCCTAATCCTAAACCGTACCCTAAACCGAGCCCTAACCCTAACACTAACCCTAACACTAACCCATACCCTACGCCCTACACGAACCCCTCCACGAACCCGTACCCTAAGCCGTACCCTAACCCTCACCCTAACCCTAACCCTAAGCTACCCTTGACTGCTTCTGCCTCCAATAGATTTCCTAAGCACTAGTGTTTTAAGGTACAGGTTAAAAAGAGAATCCTAATGTGAATTCTTAATAATGGGTGTGTTCCTTATCTTTTCTCGTGTCTAAACTCTTCTCCATGGGTGGACCCCCAAATAATATTCCTTTACGTGCTAAGGGGTAATCTAGAGAGTGGGATAGGTTTAATAACTACCCTCACCCTAACGCGTACCCTAACCCTAACCCCTACCCTAACCCTAACACGTACCCTAATCCTAACCCGTACCCTAAACCGAGCCCTAACCCTAACACTAGCCCTAACTCTAACCCTAACCCATACCCTACGCCCCTACCCGAACCCCTCACCGAACCCGTACCCTAAGCCGTACCCTAACCCTCACCCTAACCCTAACCCTAACCCTAAGCTACCCTTGACTTCTTCTGCCTCCAATAGATTTCCTAAGTACTAGTGTTTTAAGGAACAGGTTAAAAAGAGAATCCTAATGTGATTTCTTGATAATGCGTGTGTTCCTTATCTTCTCCTAGTGTCTAAACTCTTCTCCATGGCTGGACCCCCAAATAATATTCCTTTAGGTGCTAAGGGGTATCTAGAGAGCGGGATAGGTTTAATAACTAACCTCACCCTATCGCGTACCCTAACCCTAACCCCTAACCTAACCCTAACGCGTACCCTAATCCTAACCAGTACCCTAAACCGAGCCCTAACCCTAACACTAACCCTAACCCTAACACTAACCCATACCCTACGCCCTACCAGAATCCCTCCCCGAACCCGTACCCTAAGCCGTACCCTAACCCTCACCCTAACCCTAACCCTAAGCTACCCTTGATTGCTTCTGCCTCCAATAGATTTCCTAAGCACTAGTGTTTTAAGGAACAGGTTTAAAAGATAATCCTAATGTGATTTCTTGATAATGGGTGTGTTCCTTATGTTCTCCTACTGTCTAAACTCATCCACATGGCTGGACCCCCAAAAATATTCCTTTACGTGCTAAGGGGTATCTAGAGAGTGGGATAGGTTTAATAACTACCTTCACCCTAATGCGTACCCTAACCCTAACCCCTAACCTAACCCTAACGCGTACCCTAATCCTAACCCGTACCCTAAACCGAGCCCTAACCCTAACACTAGCCCTAACCCTAACCCTAACCCATACCCTACGCCCTACACGAACCCCTCCCCGAACCCGTACCCTAAGCCGTACCCTAACCCTCAATCTAACCCTAACTCTAACCCTAAGCTACCCTTGACTGCTTCTGCCTCCAATAGATTTCCTAAGCACTAGTGTTTTAAGGAACAGGTTAAAAAGAGAATCCTAATGTGATTTCTTGATAATGGGTGTGTTCCTTATCTTCTCCTAGTGTCTAAACTCTTCTCCATGGCTGGACCCCCAAATAATATTCCTTTACGTGCTAAGGGGTATCTAGAGAGTGGGATAGGTTTAATAACTACCCTCACCCTAACGCGAACCCTAACCCTAACCCCTACCCTAACCCTAACGCGTACCCTAATCGTAACCCGTACCCTAAACCGAGCCCTAACCCTAACACTAGCCCTAACCCTAACCCTAACCCATACCCTACGCCCTACACGAACACCTCCCCGAACCCGTACCCTAAGCCGTACCCTAACCCTCACCCTAACCCTAACCCTAACCCTAAGCTACCCTTGACTGCTTCTGCCTCCAATAGATTTCCTAAGCACTAGTGTTTTAAGGAACAGTTTAAAAAGAGAATCATATTGTGATTTCTTGATAATGGTTGTGTTCCTTATCTTCTCCTAGTGTCTAAACCCTTCTCTATGGCTGGACCCCCAAATAATATTCCTTTACGTGCTAAGGGGTATCTAGAGAGTGGGATAGGTTTAATAACTACCCTCACCCTAATGCATACCCTAACCCTAACCCCTAACCTAACCCTAACGCGTACCCTAATCCTAACCCGTACCCTAAACCGAGCCCTAACCCTAACACTAGCCCTAACCCTAACCCTAACCCATACCCTACGCCCTACCCGAACCCCTCCCCGAACCCGTACCCTAAGCCGTACCCTAACCCTCAATCTAACCCTAACCCTAACCCTAAGCTACCCTTGACTGCTTCTGCCTCCAATAGATTTCCTAAGCACTAGTGTTTTAAGGAACAGGTTAAAAAGAGAATCCTAATGTGATTTCTTGATAATGGGTGTGTTCCTTATCTTCTCCTAGTGTCTAAACTCTTCTCCATGGCTGGACCCCCAAATAATATTCCTTTACGTGCTAAGGGGTATCTAGAGAGTGGGATAGGTTTAATAACTAACCTCACCCTATCGCGTACCCTAACCCTAAACCCTACCCTAACCCTAACGCGTACCCTAATCCTAACCCGTACCCTAAACCGAGCCCTAACCCTAACACTCACCCTAACCCTAACCCTAACTCATACCCTACGCCCTACCCGAACCCCTCCCTGAACCCGTAACCTAAGCCGTACCCTAACCCTCACCCTAACCCTAAACCTAAACCTAAGCTAAACTTGACTGCTTCTGCCTCCAATAGATTTCCTAAGCACTAGTGTTTTAAGGAACAGGTTAAAAAGAGAATCCTAATGTGATTTCTTGATAATGCGTGTGTTCCTTATTTTCTCCTAGTGTCTAAACTCTTCTCCATGGCTGGACCCCCAAATAATATTCCTTTACGTGCTAAGGGGTAACTAGAGAGTGGGATAGGTTTAATAACTGACCTCACCCTATCGCGTACCCTAACCCTAACCCCTACCCTAACCCTAACGCGTACCCTAATCCTAAACCGTACCCTAAACCGAGCCCTAACCCTAACACTAGCCCTAACCCTAACCCTAACCCATACCCTACGCCCTACACGAACACCTCCCCGAACCCGTACCCTAAGCCGTACCCTAACCCTCACCCTAACCCTAACCCTAACCCTAAGCTACCCTTGACTGCTTCTGCCTCCAATAGATTTCCTAAGCACTAGTGTTTTAAGGAACAGTTTAAAAAGAGAATCATATTGTGATTTCTTGATAATGGTTGTGTTCCTTATCTTCTCCTAGTGTCTAAACCCTTCTCTATGGCTGGACCCCCAAATAATATTCCTTTACGTGCTAAGGGGTATCTAGAGAGTGGGATAGGTTTAATAACTACCCTCACCCTAATGCATACCCTAACCCTAACCCCTAACCTAACCCTAACGCGTACCCTAATCCTAACCCGTACCCTAAACCGAGCCCTAACCCTAACACTAGCCCTAACCCTAACCCTAACCCATACCCTACGCCCTACCCGAACCCCTCCCCGAACCCGTACCCTAAGCCGTACCTTAACCCTCAATCTAACCCTAACCCTAACCCTAAGCTACCCTTGACTGCTTCTGCCTCCAATAGATTTCCTAAGCACTAGTGTTTTAAGGAACAGGTTAAAAAGAGAATCTTAATGTGATTTCTTGATAATGGGTGTGTTCCTTATCTTCTCCTCGTGTCTAAACTCTTCTCCATGGCTGGACCCCCAAATAATATTCCTTTACGTGCTAAGGGGTATCTAGAGAGTGGGATAGGTTTAATAACTAACCTCACCCTATCGCGTACCCTAACCCTAAACCCTACCCTAACCCTAACGCGTACCCTAATCCTAACCCGTACCCTAAACCGAGCCCTAACCCTAACACTCACCCTAACCCTAACCCTAACCCATACCCTACGCCCTACCCGAACCCCTCCCTGAACCCGTAACCTAAGCCGTACCCTAACCCTCACCCTAACCCTAAACCTAAACCTAAGCTAAACTTGACTGCTTCTGCCTCCAATAGATTTCCTAAGCACAAGTGTTTTAAGGAACAGGTTTAAAAGAGAATCCTAATGTGATTTCTTGATAATGGGTGTGTTCCTTATGTTCTCCTAGTGTCTAAAATCATCCCCATGGCTGGACCCCAAAAAATATTCCTTTACGTGCTAAGGGGTATCTAGAGAGTGGGATAGGTTTAATAACTACCTTCACCCTAATGTGTACCCTAACCCTAACCCCTAACCTAACCCTAACGCGTACCCTAATCCTAACCCGTACCCTAAACCGAGCCCTAACCCTAACACTAGCCCTAACCCTAACCCTAACCCATACCCTACGCCCTACACGAACCCCTCCCCGAACCCGTACCCTAAGCCGTACCCTAACTCTCAATCTAACCCTAACTCTAACCCTAAGCTACCCTTGACTGCTTCTGCCTCCAATAGATTTCCTAAGCACTAGTGTTTTAAGGAACAGGTTAAAAAGAGAATCCTAATGTGATTTCTTGATAATGGGTGTGTTCCTTATCTTCTCCTAATGTCTAAACTCTTCTCCATGGCTGGACCCCCAAATAATATTCCTTTACGTGCTAAGGGGTATCTAGAGAGTGGGATAGGTTTAATAACTACCCTCACCCTAACGCGAACCCTAACCCTAACCCCTACCCTAACCCTAACGCGTACCCTAATCCTAACCCGTACCCTAAACCGAGCCCTAACCCTAACACTAGCCCTAACCCTAACCCTAACCCATACCCTACGCCCTACACGAACACCTCCCCGAACCCGTACCCTAAGCCGTACCCTAACCCTCACCCTAACCCGAACCCTAACCCTAAGCTACCCTTGACTGCTTCTGCCTCCAATAGATTTCCTAAGCACTAGTGTTTTAAGGAACAGTTTAAAAAGAGAATCATATTGTGATTTCTTGATAATGGGTGTGTTCCTTATCTTCTCCTAGTGTCTAAACCCTTCTCCATGGCTGGACCCCCAAATAATATTCCTTTACGTGCTAAGGGGTATCTATAGAGAGGGAGAGGTTTAATAACTACCCTCACCCTAACGCGTACCCTAACCCTAACCCCTACCCTAACACTAACGCGTACCCTAATCCTAACCCGTACCCTAAACCGAGCCATAACCCTAACACTAACCCTAACCCTAACCCTAACATATACCCTACGCCCTACCCAAACCCCTCCCCGAACCCGTACCCTAAGCCGTACCCTAACCCTCACCCTAACCCTAACCCTAACCCTAAGCTACCCTTGAATGCGTCTGCCTCCAATAGATTTCCTAAGAACTAGTGTTTTAAGGAACAGGTTAAAAAGAGAATCCTAATGTGATTTCTTGATAATGGGTGTGTTCCTTATCTTCTCCTAGTGTCTAAACGCTTCTCCATGGCTGGACCCCCAAATAATATTCCTTTACGTGCTAAGGGGTATCTAGAGAGTGGGATAGGTTTAATAACTAACCTCACCCTATCGCGTATCCTAACCCTAAACCCTACCCTACCCCTAACGCATACCCTAATCCTAACCCGTACCCTAAACCGAGCCCTAACCCTAACACTAGCCCTAACCCTAACCCTAACCCATACCCTACGCCCTACCCGAACCCCTCCCCGAAACCGTACCCTAAGCCGTACCCTAACCCTCATTCTAACCCTAACCCTAACCCTAAGCTACCCTTGACTGCTTCTGCCTCCAATGGATTTCCTAAGCACTAGTGTTTTAAGGAACAGGTTAAAAAGAGAATCCTAATGTGATTTCTTGATAATGGGTGTGTTCCTTATCTTCTCCTAGTGTCTAAACGCTTCTCCATGGCTGGACCCCCAAATAATATTCCTTTACGTGCTAAGGGGTATCTAGAGAGTGGGATAGGTTTAATAACTAACCTCACCCTATCGCGTACCCTAACCCTAAACCCTACCCTAACCCTAACGCATACCCTAATCCTAACCCGTACCCTAAACCGAGCCCTAACCCTCACCCTAACCCTAACCCTAACCCTAAGCTACCCTTGACTGCTTCTGCCTCCAATAGATTTCCTAAGCACTAGTGTTTTAAGGAACAGGTTAAAAAGAGAATCCTAATGTGATTTCTTGATAATGGGTGTGTTCCTTATCTTCTCCTAGTGTCTAAACTCTTCTCCATGGCTGGACCCCCAAATAATATTCCTTTACGTGCTAAGGGGTATCTAGAGAGTGGGATAGGTTTAATAACTACCCTCACCCTAATGCATACCCTAACCCTAACCCCTAACCTAACCCTAACGCGTACCCTAATCCTAACCCGTACCCTAAACCGAGCCCTAACCCTAACACTAGCCCTAACCCTAACCCTAACCCATACCCTACGCCCTACCCGAACCCCTCCCCGAACCCGTACCCTAAGCCGTACCCTAACCCTCAATCTAACCCTAACCCTAACCCTAAGCTACCCTTGACTGCTTCTGCCTCCAATAGATTTCCTAAGCACTAGTGTTTTAAGGAACAGGTTAAAAAGAGAATCCTAATGTGATTTCTTGATAATGGGTGTGTTCCTTATCTTCTCCTAGTGTCTAAACTCTTCTCCATGGCTGGACCCCCAAATAATATTCCTTTACGTGCTAAGGGGTATCTAGAGAGTGGGACAGGTTTAATAACTAACCTCACCCTATCACGTACCCTAACCCTAAACCCTACCCTAACCCTAACGCGTACCCTAATCCTAACCCGTACCCTAAACCGAGCCCTAACCCTAACACTCACCCTAACCCTAACCCTAACCCATACGCTACGCCCTACCCGAACCCCTCCCTGAACCCGTAACCTAAGCCGTACCCTAACCCTCACCCTAACCCTAACCCTAAACCTAAGCTAAAATTGACTGCTTCTGCCTCCAATAGATTTCCTAAGCACTAGTGTTTTAAGGAACAGGTTAAAAAGAGAATCCTAATGTGATTTCTTGAAAATGCGTGTGTTCCTTATTTTCTCCTAGTGTCTAAACTCTTCTCCATGGCTGGACCCCCAAATAATATTCCTTTACGTGCTAAGGGGTAACTAGAGAGTGGGATAGGTTTAATAACTGACCTCACCCTATCGCGTACCCTAACTCTAACCCCTACCCTAACCCTAACGCGTACCCTAATACTAAACCGTACCCTAAACCGAGCCCTAACCCTAACACTAACCCTAACCCTAACCCATACCCTACGCCCTACCCGAAACCCTCCCCGAACCCGTACCCTAAGCCGTACCCTAACCCTCACCCTAACCCTAACCCTAAGCTACCCTTGACTGCTTCTGCCTCCAATAGATTTCCTAAGCACTAGTGTTTTAAGGTACAGGTTAAAAAGAGAATCCTAATGTGATTTCTTAATAATGGGTGTGTTCCTTATCTTTTCCTCGTGTCTAAACACTTCTCCATGGCTGGACCCCCAAATAATATTCCTTTACGTGCTAAGGGGTAATCTAGAGAGTGGGATAGGTTTAATAACTACCCTCACCCTAACGCGTACCCTAACCCTAACCCCTACCCTAACCCTAACACGTACCCTAATCCTAACCCGTACCCTAAACCGAGCCCTAACCCTAACACTAGCCCTAACTCTAACCCTAACCCATACCCTACGCCCTACCCGAACCCCTCCCCGTACCCGTACCCTAAGCCGTACCCTAACCCTCACCCTAACCCTAACCCTAACCCTAAGCTACCCTTGACTTCTTCTGCCTCCAATAGATTTCCTAAGTACTAGTGTTTTAAGGAACAGGTTAAAAAGAGAATCCTAATGTGATTTCTTGATAATGCGTGTGTTCCTTATCTTCTCCTAGTGTCTAAACTCTTCTCAATGGCTGGACCCCCAAATAATATTCCTTTAGGTGCTAAGGGGTATCTAGAGAGCGGGATAGGTTTAATAACTAACCTCACCCTATCGCGTACCCTAACCCTAACCCCTAACCTAACCCTAACGCGTACCCTAATCCTAACCAGTACCCTAAACCGAGCCGTAACCCTAACACTAACCCTAACCCTAACACTAACCCATACCCTACGCCCTACCAGAACCCCTCACCGAACCCGTACCCTAAGCCGTACCCTAACCCTCACCCTAACCCTAACCCTAACACTAAGCTACCCTTGATTGCTTCTGCCTCCAATAGATTTCCTAAGCACTAGTGTTTTAAGGAACAGGTTTAAAAGATAATCCTAATGTGATTTCTTGATAATGGGTGTGTTCCTTATGTTCTCCTAGTGTCTAAACTCATCCCCATGGCTGGACCCCCAAAAATATTCCTTTACGTGCTAAGGGGTATCTAGAGAGTGGGATAGGTTTAATAACTACCTTCACCCTAATGCGTACCCTAACCCTAACCCCTAACCTAACCCTAACGCGTACCCTAATCCTAACCCGTACCCTAAACCGAGCCCTAACCCTAACACTAGCCCTAACCCTAACCCTAACCCATACCCTACGCCCTACCCGAACCCCTCCCCGAACCCGTACCCTAAGCCGTACCCTAACCCTCAATCTAACCCTAACCCTAACCCTAAGCTACCCTTGACTGCTTCTGCCTCCAATAGATTTCCTAAGCACTAGTGTTTTAAGGAACAGGTTAAAAAGAGAATCCTAATGTGATTTCTTGATAATGGGTGTGTTCCTTATCTTCTCCTAGTGTCTAAACTCTTCTCCATGGCTGGACCCCCAAATAATATTCCTTTACGTGCTAAGGGGTATCTAGAGAGTGGGATAGGTTTAATAACTAACCTCACCCTATCGCGTACCCTAACCCTAAACCCTACCCTAACCCTAACGCGTACCCTAATCCTAACCCGTACCCTAAACCGAGCCCTAACCCTAACACTCACCCTAACCCTAACCCTAACCCAT
Organism: Balaenoptera acutorostrata; assembly: GCF_949987535.1. Lineage (NCBI taxonomy): Eukaryota > Metazoa > Chordata > Mammalia > Artiodactyla > Balaenopteridae > Balaenoptera > Balaenoptera acutorostrata. Next base: position 124,287 of record NW_026646049.1, read on the forward strand.
ACCCTACGCCCTACCCGAACCCCTCCCTGAACCCGTAACCTAAGCCGTACCCTAACCCTCACCCTAACCCTAAACCTAAACCTAAGCTAAACTTGACTGCTTCTGCCTCCAATAGATTTCCTAAGCAATAGTGTTTTAAGGAACAGGTTAAAAAGAGAATCCTAATGTGATTTCTTTATAATGCGTGTGTTCCTTATTTTCTCCTAGTGTCTAAACTCTTCTCCATGGCTGGACCCCCAAATAATATTCCTTTACGTGCTAAGGGGTAACTAGAGAGTGGGATAGGTTTAATAACTGACCTCACCCTATCGCGTACCCTAACCCTAACCCCTACCCTAACCCTAACGCGTACCCTAATCCTAAACCGTACCCTAAACCGAGCCCTAACCCTAACACTAACACTAACCCTAACCCATACCCTACGCCCTACCCGAACCCCTCCCCGAACCCGTACCCTAAGCCGTACCCTAACCCTCACCCTAACCCTAACCCTAACCCTAAGCTACCCTTGACTTCTTCTGCCTCCAATAGATTTCCTAAGTACTAGTGTTTTAAGGAACAGGTTAAAAAGAGAATCCTAATGTGATTTCTTGATAATGCGTGTGTTCCTTATCTTCTCCTAGTGTCTAAACTCTTCTCCATGGCTGGACCCCCAAATAATATTCCTTTAGGTGTTAAGGGTTATCTAGAGAGCGGGATAGGTTTAATAACTAACCTCACCCTATCGCGTACCCTAACCCTAACCCCTAACCTAACCCTAACGCGTACACTAATCCTAACCAGTACCCTAAACCGAGCCCTAACCCTAACACTAACCCTAACCCTAACACTAACCCATACCCTACGCCCTACCAGAACCCCTCCCCGAACCCGTACCCTAAGCCGTACCCTAACCCTCACCCTAACCCTAACCCTAACCCTAAGCTACCCTTGATTGCTTCTGCCTCCAATAGATTTCCTAAGCACAAGTGTTTTAAGGAACAGGTTTAAAAGAGAATCCTAATGTGATTTCTTGATAATGGGTGTGTTCCTTATGTTCTCCTAGTGTCTAAACTCATCCCCATGGCTGGACCCCCAAAAATATTCCTTTACGTGCTAAGGGGTATCTAGAGAGTGGGATAGGTTTAATAACTACCCTCACCCTAACGCGAACCCTAACCCTAACCCCTACCCTAACCCTAACGCGTACCCTAATCCTAACCCGTACCCTAAACCGAGCCCTAACCCTAACACTAGCCCTAACCCTAACCCTAACCCATACCCTACGCCCTACCCGAACCCCTCCCCGAACCCGTACCCTAAGCCGTACCCTAACCCTCATTCTAACCCTAACCCTAACCCTAAGCTACCCTTGACTGCTTCTGCCTCCAATGGATTTCCTAAGCACTAGTGTTTTAAGGAACAGGTTAAAAAGAGAATCCTAATGTGATTTCTTGATAATGGGTGTGTTCCTTATCTTCTCCTAGTGTCTAAACGCTTCTCCATGGCTGGACCCCCAAATAATATTCCTTTACGTGCTAAGGGGTATCTAGAGAGTGGGATAGGTTTAATAACTAACCTCACCCTATCGCGTACCCTAACCCTAAACCCTACCCTAACCCTAACGCATACCCTAATCCTAACCCGTACCCTAAACCGAGCCCTAACCCTCACCCTAACCCTAACCCTAACCCTAAGCTACCCTTGACTGCTTCTGCCTCCAATAGATTTCCTAAGCACTAGTGTTTTAAGGAACAGGTTAAAAAGAGAATCCTAATGTGATTTCTTGATAATGGGTGTGTTCCTTATCTTCTCCTAGTGTCTAAACTCTTCTCCATGGCTGGACCCCCAAATAATATTCCTTTACGTGCTAAGGGGTATCTAGAGAGTGGGATAGGTTTAATAACTACCCTCACCCTAATGCATACACTAACCCTAACCCCTAACCTAACCCTAACGCGTACCCTAATCCTAACCCGTACCCTAAACCGAGCCCTAACCCTAACACTCACCCTAAACCTAACCCTAACCCATACCCTACGCCCTACCCGAACCCCTCCCTGAACCCGTAACCTAAGCCGTACCCTAACCCTCACCCTAATCCTAACCCTAAACCTAAGCTAAACTTGACTGCTTCTGCCTCCAATAGATTTCCTAAGCAATAGTGTTTTAAGGAACAGGTTAAAAAGAGAATCCTAATGTGATTTCTTGATAATGCGTGTGTTCCTTATTTTCTCCTAGTGTCTAAACTCTTCTCCATGGCTGGACCCCCAAATAATATTCCTTTACGTGCTAAGGGGTAACTAGAGAGTGGGATAGGTTTAATAACTAACCTCACCCTATCGCGTACCCTAACCCTAACCCCTACCCTAACCCTAACGCGTACCCTAATCCTAAACCGTACCCTAAACCGAGCCCTAACCCTAACACTAACCCTAACACTAACCCATACCCTACGCCCTACCCGAACCCCTCCACGAACCCGTAACCTAAGCCGTACCCTAACCCTCACCCTAACCCTAACCCTAAGCTACCCTTGACTGCTTCTGCCTCCAATAGATTTCCTAAGCACTAGTGTTTTAAGGTACAGGTTAAAAAGAGAATCCTAATGTGATTTCTTAATAATGGGTGTGTTCCTTATCTTTTCTCGTGTCTAAACTCTTCTCCATGGGTGGACCCCCAAATAATATTCCTTTACGTGCTAAGGGGTAATCTAGAGAGTGGGATAGGTTTAATAACTACCCTCACCCTAACGCGTACCCTAACCCTAACCCCTACCCTAACCCTAACACGTACCCTAATCCTAACCCGTACCCTAAACCGAGCCCTAACCCTAACACTAGCCCTAACTCTAACCCTAACCCATACCCTACGCCCTACCCGAACCCCTCCCCGAACCCGTACCCTAAGCCGTACCCTAACCCTCACCCTAACCCTAACCCTAACCCTAAGCTACCCTTGACTTCTTCTGCCTCCAATAGATTTCCTAAGTACTAGTGTTTTAAGGAACAGGTTAAAAAGAGAATCCTAATGTGATTTCTTGATAATGCGTGTATTCCTTATCTTCTCCTAGTGTCTAAACTCTTCTCCATGGCTGGACCCCCAAATAATATTCCTTTAGGTGCTAAGGGGTATCTAGAGAGCGGGATAGGTTTAATAACTAACCTCACCCTATCGCGTACCCTAACCCTAACCCCTAACCTAACCCTAACGCGTACCCTAATCCTAACCAGTACCCTAAACCGAGCCCTAACCCTAACACTAACCCTAACCCTAACACTAACCCATACCCTACGCCCTACCAGAATCCCTCCCCGAACCCGTACCCTAAGCCGTACCCTAACCCTCACCCTAACCCTAACCCTAAGCTACCCTTGATTGCTTCTGCCTCCAATAGATTTCCTAAGCACTAGTGTTTTAAGGAACAGGTTTAAAAGATAATCCTAATGTGATTTCTTGATAATGGGTGTGTTCCTTATGTTCTCCTACTGTCTAAACTCATCCACATGGCTGGACCCCCAAAAATATTCCTTTACGTGCTAAGGGGTATCTAGAGAGTGGGATAGGTTTAATAACTACCTTCACCCTAATGCGTACCCTAACCCTAACCCCTAACCTAACCCTAACGCGTACCCTAATCCTAACCCGTACCCTAAACCGAGCCCTAACCCTAACACTAGCCCTAACCCTAACCCTAACCCATACCCTACGCCCTACACGAACCCCTCCCCGAACCCGTACCCTAAGCCGTACCCTAACCCTCAATCTAACCCTAACTCTAACCCTAAGCTACCCTTGACTGCTTCTGCCTCCAATAGATTTCCTAAGCACTAGTGTTTTAAGGAACAGGTTAAAAAGAGAATCCTAATGTGATTTCTTGATAATGGGTGTGTTCCTTATCTTCTCCTAGTGTCTAAACTCTTCTCCATGGCTGGACCCCCAAATAATATTCCTTTACGTGCTAAGGGGTATCTAGAGAGTGGGATAGGTTTAATAACTACCCTCACCCTAACGCGAACCCTAACCCTAACCCCTACCCTAACCCTAACGCGTACCCTAATCGTAACCCGTACCCTAAACCGAGCCCTAACCCTAACACTAGCCCTAACCCTAACCCTAACCCATACCCTACGCCCTACACGAACACCTCCCCGAACCCGTACCCTAAGCCGTACCCTAACCCTCACCCTAACCCTAACCCTAACCCTAAGCTACCCTTGACTGCTTCTGCCTCCAATAGATTTCCTAAGCACTAGTGTTTTAAGGAACAGTTTAAAAAGAGAATCATATTGTGATTTCTTGATAATGGTTGTGTTCCTTATCTTCTCCTAGTGTCTAAACCCTTCTCTATGGCTGGACCCCCAAATAATATTCCTTTACGTGCTAAGGGGTATCTAGAGAGTGGGATAGGTTTAATAACTACCCTCACCCTAATGCATACCCTAACCCTAACCCCTAACCTAACCCTAACGCGTACCCTAATCCTAACCCGTACCCTAAACCGAGCCCTAACCCTAACACTAGCCCTAACCCTAACCCTAACCCATACCCTACGCCCTACCCGAACCCCTCCCCGAACCCGTACCCTAAGCCGTACCCTAACCCTCAATCTAACCCTAACCCTAACCCTAAGCTACCCTTGACTGCTTCTGCCTCCAATAGATTTCCTAAGCACTAGTGTTTTAAGGAACAGGTTAAAAAGAGAATCCTAATGTGATTTCTTGATAATGGGTGTGTTCCTTATCTTCTCCTAGTGTCTAAACTCTTCTCCATGGCTGGACCCCCAAATAATATTCCTTTACGTGCTAAGGGGTATCTAGAGAGTGGGATAGGTTTAATAACTAACCTCACCCTATCGCGTACCCTAACCCTAAACCCTACCCTAACCCTAACGCGTACCCTAATCCTAACCCGTACCCTAAACCGAGCCCTAACCCTAACACTCACCCTAAACCTAACCCTAACTCATACCCTACGCCCTACCCGAACCCCTCCCTGAACCCGTAACCTAAGCCGTACCCTAACCCTCACCCTAACCCTAAACCTAAACCTAAGCTAAACTTGACTGCTTCTGCCTCCAATAGATTTCCTAAGCAATAGTGTTTTAAGGAACAGGTTAAAAAGAGAATCCTAATGTGATTTCTTGATAATGCGTGTGTTCCTTATTTTCTCCTAGTGTCTAAACTCTTCTCCATGGCTGGACCCCCAAATAATATTCCTTTACGTGCTAAGGGGTAACTAGAGAGTGGGATAGGTTTAATAACTGACCTCACCCTATCGCGTACCCTAACCCTAACCCCTACCCTAACCCTAACGCGTACCCTAATCCTAAACCGTACCCTAAACCGAGCCCTAACCCTAACACTAGCCCTAACCCTAACCCTAACCCATACCCTACGCCCTACACGAACACCTCCCCGAACCCGTACCCTAAGCCGTACCCTAACCCTCACCCTAACCCTAACCCTAACCCTAAGCTACCCTTGACTGCTTCTGCCTCCAATAGATTTCCTAAGCACTAGTGTTTTAAGGAACAGTTTAAAAAGAGAATCATATTGTGATTTCTTGATAATGGTTGTGTTCCTTATCTTCTCCTAGTGTCTAAACCCTTCTCTATGGCTGGACCCCCAAATAATATTCCTTTACGTGCTAAGGGGTATCTAGAGAGTGGGATAGGTTTAATAACTACCCTCACCCTAATGCATACCCTAACCCTAACCCCTAACCTAACCCTAACGCGTACCCTAATCCTAACCCGTACCCTAAACCGAGCCCTAACCCTAACACTAGCCCTAACCCTAACCCTAACCCATACCCTACGCCCTACCCGAACCCCTCCCCGAACCCGTACCCTAAGCCGTACCTTAACCCTCAATCTAACCCTAACCCTAACCCTAAGCTACCCTTGACTGCTTCTGCCTCCAATAGATTTCCTAAGCACTAGTGTTTTAAGGAACAGGTTAAAAAGAGAATCTTAATGTGATTTCTTGATAATGGGTGTGTTCCTTATCTTCTCCTCGTGTCTAAACTCTTCTCCATGGCTGGACCCCCAAATAATATTCCTTTACGTGCTAAGGGGTATCTAGAGAGTGGGATAGGTTTAATAACTAACCTCACCCTATCGCGTACCCTAACCCTAAACCCTACCCTAACCCTAACGCGTACCCTAATCCTAACCCGTACCCTAAACCGAGCCCTAACCCTAACACTCACCCTAACCCTAACCCTAACCCATACCCTACGCCCTACCCGAACCCCTCCCTGAACCCGTAACCTAAGCCGTACCCTAACCCTCACCCTAACCCTAAACCTAAACCTAAGCTAAACTTGACTGCTTCTGCCTCCAATAGATTTCCTAAGCACAAGTGTTTTAAGGAACAGGTTTAAAAGAGAATCCTAATGTGATTTCTTGATAATGGGTGTGTTCCTTATGTTCTCCTAGTGTCTAAAATCATCCCCATGGCTGGACCCCAAAAAATATTCCTTTACGTGCTAAGGGGTATCTAGAGAGTGGGATAGGTTTAATAACTACCTTCACCCTAATGTGTACCCTAACCCTAACCCCTAACCTAACCCTAACGCGTACCCTAATCCTAACCCGTACCCTAAACCGAGCCCTAACCCTAACACTAGCCCTAACCCTAACCCTAACCCATACCCTACGCCCTACACGAACCCCTCCCCGAACCCGTACCCTAAGCCGTACCCTAACCCTCAATCTAACCCTAACTCTAACCCTAAGCTACCCTTGACTGCTTCTGCCTCCAATAGATTTCCTAAGCACTAGTGTTTTAAGGAACAGGTTAAAAAGAGAATCCTAATGTGATTTCTTGATAATGGGTGTGTTCCTTATCTTCTCCTAATGTCTAAACTCTTCTCCATGGCTGGACCCCCAAATAATATTCCTTTACGTGCTAAGGGGTATCTAGAGAGTGGGATAGGTTTAATAACTACCCTCACCCTAACGCGAACCCTAACCCTAACCCCTACCCTAACCCTAACGCGTACCCTAATCCTAACCCGTACCCTAAACCGAGCCCTAACCCTAACACTAGCCCTAACCCTAACCCTAACCCATACCCTACGCCCTACACGAACACCTCCCCGAACCCGTACCCTAAGCCGTACCCTAACCCTCACCCTAACCCGAACCCTAACCCTAAGCTACCCTTGACTGCTTCTGCCTCCAATAGATTTCCTAAGCACTAGTGTTTTAAGGAACAGTTTAAAAAGAGAATCATATTGTGATTTCTTGATAATGGGTGTGTTCCTTATCTTCTCCTAGTGTCTAAACCCTTCTCCATGGCTGGACCCCCAAATAATATTCCTTTACGTGCTAAGGGGTATCTATAGAGAGGGAGAGGTTTAATAACTACCCTCACCCTAACGCGTACCCTAACCCTAACCCCTACCCTAACACTAACGCGTACCCTAATCCTAACCCGTACCCTAAACCGAGCCATAACCCTAACACTAACCCTAACCCTAACCCTAACATATACCCTACGCCCTATCCAAACCCCCCCCGAACCCGTACCCTAAGCCGTACCCTAACCCTCACCCTAACCCTAACCCTAACCCTAAGCTACCCTTGAATGCGTCTGCCTCCAATAGATTTCCTAAGCACTAGTGTTTAAAGGAACAGGTTAAAAAGAGAATCCTAATGTGATTTCTTGATAATGGGTGTGTTCCTTATCTTCTCCTAGTGTCTAAACGCTTCTCCATGGCTGGACCCCCAAATAATATTCCTTTACGTGCTAAGGGGTATCTAGAGAGTGGGATAGGTTTAATAACTAACCTCACCCTATCGCGTATCCTAACCCTAAACCCTACCCTACCCCTAACGCATACCCTAATCCTAACCCGTACCCTAAACCGAGCCCTAACCCTAACACTAGCCCTAACCCTAACCCTAACCCATACCCTACGCCCTACCCGAACCCCTCCCCGAACCCGTACCCTAAGCCGTACCCTAACCCTCATTCTAACCCTAACCCTAACCCTAAGCTACCCTTGACTGCTTCTGCCTCCAATGGATTTCCTAAGCACTAGTGTTTTAAGGAACAGGTTAAAAAGAGAATCCTAATGTGATTTCTTGATAATGGGTGTGTTCCTTATCTTCTCCTAGTGTCTAAACGCTTCTCCATGGCTGGACCCCCAAATAATATTCCTTTACGTGCTAAGGGGTATCTAGAGAGTGGGATAGGTTTAATAACTAACCTCACCCTATCGCGTACCCTAACCCTAAACCCTACCCTAACCCTAACGCATACCCTAATCCTAACCCGTACCCTAAACCGAGCCCTAACCCTCACCCTAACCCTAACCCTAACCCTAAGCTACCCTTGACTGCTTCTGCCTCCAATAGATTTCCTAAGCACTAGTGTTTTAAGGAACAGGTTAAAAAGAGAATCCTAATGTGATTTCTTGATAATGGGTGTGTTCCTTATCTTCTCCTAGTGTCTAAACTCTTCTCCATGGCTGGACCCCCAAATAATATTCCTTTACGTGCTAAGGGGTATCTAGAGAGTGGGATAGGTTTAATAACTACCCTCACCCTAATGCATACCCTAACCCTAACCCCTAACCTAACCCTAACGCGTACCCTAATCCTAACCCGTACCCTAAACCGAGCCCTAACCCTAACACTAGCCCTAACCCTAACCCTAACCCATACCCTACGCCCTACCCGAACCCCTCCCCGAACCCGTACCCTAAGCCGTACCCTAACCCTCAATCTAACCCTAACCCTAACCCTAAGCTACCCTTGACTGCTTCTGCCTCCAATAGATTTCCTAAGCACTAGTGTTTTAAGGAACAGGTTAAAAAGAGAATCCTAATGTGATTTCTTGATAATGGGTGTGTTCCTTATCTTCTCCTAGTGTCTAAACTCTTCTCCATGGCTGGACCCCCAAATAATATTCCTTTACGTGCTAAGGGGTATCTAGAGAGTGGGACAGGTTTAATAACTAACCTCACCCTATCACGTACCCTAACCCTAAACCCTACCCTAACCCTAACGCGTACCCTAATCCTAACCCGTACCCTAAACCGAGCCCTAACCCTAACACTCACCCTAACCCTAACCCTAACCCATACCCTACGCCCTACCCGAACCCCTCCCTGAACCCGTAACCTAAGCCGTACCCTAACCCTCACCCTAACCCTAACCCTAAACCTAAGCTAAAATTGACTGCTTCTGCCTCCAATAGATTTCCTAAGCACTAGTGTTTTAAGGAACAGGTTAAAAAGAGAATCCTAATGTGATTTCTTGAAAATGCGTGTGTTCCTTATTTTCTCCTAGTGTCTAAACTCTTCTCCATGGCTGGACCCCCAAATAATATTCCTTTACGTGCTAAGGGGTAACTAGAGAGTGGGATAGGTTTAATAACTGACCTCACCCTATCGCGTACCCTAACCCTAACCCCTACCCTAACCCTAACGCGTACCCTAATACTAAACCGTACCCTAAACCGAGCCCTAACCCTAACACTAACCCTAACCCTAACCCATACCCTACGCCCTACCCGAAACCCTCCCCGAACCCGTACCCTAAGCCGTACCCTAACCCTCACCCTAACCCTAACCCTAAGCTACCCTTGACTGCTTCTGCCTCCAATAGATTTCCTAAGCACTAGTGTTTTAAGGTACAGGTTAAAAAGAGAATCCTAATGTGATTTCTTAATAATGGGTGTGTTCCTTATCTTTTCCTCGTGTCTAAACACTTCTCCATGGCTGGACCCCCAAATAATATTCCTTTACGTGCTAAGGGGTAATCTAGAGAGTGGGATAGGTTTAATAACTACCCTCACCCTAACGCGTACCCTAACCCTAACCCCTACCCTAACCCTAACACGTACCCTAATCCTAACCCGTACCCTAAACCGAGCCCTAACCCTAACACTAGCCCTAACTCTAACCCTAACCCATACCCTACGCCCTACCCGAACCCCTCCCCGTACCCGTACCCTAAGCCGTACCCTAACCCTCACCCTAACCCTAACCCTAACCCTAAGCTACCCTTGACTTCTTCTGCCTCCAATAGATTTCCTAAGTACTAGTGTTTTAAGGAACAGGTTAAAAAGAGAATCCTAATGTGATTTCTTGATAATGCGTGTGTTCCTTATCTTCTCCTAGTGTCTAAACGCTTCTCCATGGCTGGACCCCCAAATAATATTCCTTTACGTGCTAAGGGGTATCTAGAGAGTGGGATAGGTTTAATAACTAACCTCACCCTATCGCGTACCCTAACCCTAAACCCTACCCTAACCCTAACGCATACCCTAATCCTAACCCGTACCCTAAACCGAGCCCTAACCCTCACCCTAACCCTAACCCTAACCCTAAGCTACCCTTGACTGCTTCTGCCTCCAATAGATTTCCTAAGCACTAGTGTTTTAAGGAACAGGTTAAAAAGAGAATCCTAATGTGATTTCTTGATAATGGGTGTGTTCCTTATCTTCTCCTAGTGTCTAAACTCTTCTCCATGGCTGGACCCCCAAATAATATTCCTTTACGTGCTAAGGGGTATCTAGAGAGTGGGATAGGTTTAATAACTACCCTCACCCTAATGCATACCCTAACCCTAACCCCTAACCTAACCCTAACGCGTACCCTAATCCTAACCCGTACCCTAAACCGAGCCCTAACCCTAACACTAGCCCTAACCCTAACCCTAACCCATACCCTACGCCCTACCCGAACCCCTCCCCGAACCCGTACCCTAAGCCGTACCCTAACCCTCAATCTAACCCTAACCCTAACCCTAAGCTACCCTTGACTGCTTCTGCCTCCAATAGATTTCCTAAGCACTAGTGTTTTAAGGAACAGGTTAAAAAGAGAATCCTAATGTGATTTCTTGATAATGGGTGTGTTCCTTATCTTCTCCTAGTGTCTAAACTCTTCTCCATGGCTGGACCCCCAAATAATATTCCTTTACGTGCTAAGGGGTATCTAGAGAGTGGGACAGGTTTAATAACTAACCTCACCCTATCACGTACCCTAACCCTAAACCCTACCCTAACCCTAACGCGTACCCTAATCCTAACCCGTACCCTAAACCGAGCCCTAACCCTAACACTCACCCTAACCCTAACCCTAACCCATACCCTACGCCCTACCCGAACCCCTCCCTGAACCCGTAACCTAAGCCGTACCCTAACCCTCACCCTAACCCTAACCCTAAACCTAAGCTAAAATTGACTGCTTCTGCCTCCAATAGATTTCCTAAGCACTAGTGTTTTAAGGAACAGGTTAAAAAGAGAATCCTAATGTGATTTCTTGAAAATGCGTGTGTTCCTTATTTTCTCCTAGTGTCTAAACTCTTCTCCATGGCTGGACCCCCAAATAATATTCCTTTACGTGCTAAGGGGTAACTAGAGAGTGGGATAGGTTTAATAACTGACCTCACCCTATCGCGTACCCTAACCCTAACCCCTACCCTAACCCTAACGCGTACCCTAATACTAAACCGTACCCTAAACCGAGCCCTAACCCTAACACTAACCCTAACCCTAACCCATACCCTACGCCCTACCCGAAACCCTCCCCGAACCCGTACCCTAAGCCGTACCCTAACCCTCACCCTAACCCTAACCCTAAGCTACCCTTGACTGCTTCTGCCTCCAATAGATTTCCTAAGCACTAGTGTTTTAAGGTACAGGTTAAAAAGAGAATCCTAATGTGATTTCTTAATAATGGGTGTGTTCCTTATCTTTTCCTCGTGTCTAAACACTTCTCCATGGCTGGACCCCCAAATAATATTCCTTTACGTGCTAAGGGGTAATCTAGAGAGTGGGATAGGTTTAATAACTACCCTCACCCTAACGCGTACCCTAACCCTAACCCCTACCCTAACCCTAACACGTACCCTAATCCTAACCCGTACCCTAAACCGAGCCCTAACCCTAACACTAGCCCTAACTCTAACCCTAACCCATACCCTACGCCCTACCCGAACCCTTCCCCGTACCCGTACCCTAAGCCGTACCCTAACCCTCACCCTAACCCTAACCCTAACCCTAAGCTACCCTTGACTTCTTCTGCCTCCAATAGATTTCCTAAGTACTAGTGTTTTAAGGAACAGGTTAAAAAGAGAATCCTAATGTGATTTCTTGATAATGCGTGTGTTCCTTATCTTCTCCTAGTGTCTAAACTCTTCTCAATGGCTGGACCCCCAAATAATATTCCTTTAGGTGCTAAGGGGTATCTAGAGAGCGGGATAGGTTTAATAACTAACCTCACCCTATCGCGTACCCTAACCCTAACCCCTAACCTAACCCTAACGCGTACCCTAATCCTAACCAGTACCCTAAACCGAGCCGTAACCCTAACACTAACCCTAACCCTAACACTAACCCATACCCTACGCCCTACCAGAACCCTCCCCGAACCCGTACCCTAAGCCGTACCCTAACCCTCACCCTAACCCTAACCCTAACACTAAGCTACCCTTGATTGCTTCTGCCTCCAATAGATTTCCTAAGCACTAGTGTTTTAAGGAACAGGTTTAAAAGATAATCCTAATGTGATTTCTTGATAATGGGTGTGTTCCTTATGTTCTCCTAGTGTCTAAACTCATCCCCATGGCTGGACCCCAAAAATATTCCTTTACGTGCTAAGGGGTATCTAGAGAGTGGGATAGGTTTAATAACTACCTTCACCCTAATGCGTACCCTAACCCTAACCCCTAACCTAACCCTAACGCGTACCCTAATCCTAACCCGTACCCTAAACCGAGCCCTAACCCTAACACTAGCCCTAACCCTAACCCTAACCCATACCCTACGCCCTACCCGAACCCCTCCCCGAACCCGTACCCTAAGCCGTACCCTAACCCTCAATCTAACCCTAACCCTAACCCTAAGCTACCCTTGACTGCTTCTGCCTCCAATAGATTTCCTAAGCACTAGTGTTTTAAGGAACAGGTTAAAAAGAGAATCCTAATGTGATTTCTTGATAATGGGTGTGTTCCTTATCTTCTCCTAGTGTCTAAACTCTTCTCCATGGCTGGACCCCCAAATAATATTCCTTTACGTGCTAAGGGGTATCTAGAGAGTGGGATAGGTTTAATAACTAACCTCACCCTATCGCGTACCCTAACCCTAAACCCTACCCTAACCCTAACGCGTACCCTAATCCTAACCCGTACCCTAAACCGAGCCCTAACCCTAACACTCACCCTAACCCTAACCCTAACCCATACCCTACGCCCTACCCGAACCCCTCCCTGAACCCGTAACCTAAGCCGTACCCTAACCCTCACCCTAACCCTAATCCTAAACCTAAGCTAAACTTGACTGCTTCTGCCTCCAATAGATTTCCTAAGCAATAGTGTTTTAAGGAACAGGTTAAAAAGAGAATCCTAATGTGATTTCTTTATAATGCGTGTGTTCCTTATTTTCTCCTAGTGTCTAAACTCTTCTCCATGGCTGGACCCCCAAATAATATTCCTTTACGTGCTAAGGGGTAACTAGAGAGTGGGATAGGTTTAATAACTGACCTCACCCTATCGCGTACCCTAACCCTAACCCCTACCCTAACCCTAACGCGTACCCTAATCCTAAACCGTACCCTAAACCGAGCCCTAACCCTAACACTAACACTAACCCTAACCCATACCCTACGCCCTACCCGAACCCCTCCCCGAACCCGTACCCTAAGCCGTACCCTAACCCTCACCCTAACCCTAACCCTAACCCTAAGCTACCCTTGACTTCTTCTGCCTCCAATAGATTTCCTAAGTACTAGTGTTTTAAGGAACAGGTTAAAAAGAGAATCCTAATGTGATTTCTTGATAATGCGTGTGTTCCTTATCTTCTCCTAGTGTCTAAACTCTTCTCCATGGCTGGACCCCCAAATAATATTCCTTTAGGTGTTAAGGGTTATCTAGAGAGCGGGATAGGTTTAATAACTAACCTCACCCTATCGCGTACCCTAACCCTAACCCCTAACCTAACCCTAACGCGTACCCTAATCCTAACCAGTACCCTAAACCGAGCCCTAACCCTAACACTAACCCTAACCCTAACACTAACCCATACCCTACGCCCTACCAGAACCCCTCCCCGAACCCGTACCCTAAGCCGTACCCTAACCCTCACCCTAACCCTAACCCTAACCCTAAGCTACCCTTGATTGCTTCTGCCTCCAATAGATTTCCTAAGCACAAGTGTTTTAAGGAACAGGTTTAAAAGAGAATCCTAATGTGATTTCTTGATAATGGGTGTGTTCCTTATGTTCTCCTAGTGTCTAAACTCATCCCCATGGCTGACCCCCAAAAATATTCCTTTACGTGCTAAGGGGTATCTAGAGAGTGGATAGGTTTAATAACTACCTTCACCCTAATGTGTACCCTAACCCTAACCCCTAACCTAACCCTAACGCGTACCCTAATCCTAACCCGTACCCTAAACCGAGCCCTAACCCTAACACTAGCCCTAACCCTAACCCTAACCCATACCCTACGCCCTACACGAACCCCTCCCCGAACCCGTACCCTAAGCCGTACCCTAACCCTCAATCTAACCCTAACTCTAACCCTAAGCTACCTTGACTGCTTCTGCCTCCAATAGATTTCCTAAGCACTAGTGTTTTAAGGAAAGGTTAAAAAGAGAATCCTAATGTGATTTCTTGATAATGGGTGTGTTCCTTATCTTCTCCTAGTGTCTAAACTCTTCTCCATGGCTGGACCCCCAAATAATATTCCTTTACGTGCTAAGGGGTATCTAGAGAGTGGGATAGGTTTAATAACTACCCTCACCCTAACGCGAACCCTAACCCTAACCCCTACCCTAACCCTAACGCGTACCCTAATCCTAACCCGTACCCTAAACCGAGCCCTAACCCTAACACTAGCCCTAACCCTAACCCTAACCCATACCCTACGCCCTACCCGAACCCCTCCCCGAACCCGTACCCTAAGCCGTACCCTAACCCTCATTCTAACCCTAACCCTAACCCTAAGCTACCCTTGACTGCTTCTGCCTCCAATGGATTTCCTAAGCACTAGTGTTTTAAGGAACAGGTTAAAAAGAGAATCCTAATGTGATTTCTTGATAATGGGTGTGTTCCTTATCTTCTCCTAGTGTCTAAACTCTTCTCCATGGCTGGACCCCCAAATAATATTCCTTTACGTGCTAAGGGGTATCTAGAGAGTGGGATAGGTTTAATAACTACCCTCACCCTAATGCATACCCTAACCCTAACCCCTAACCTAACCCTAACGCGTACCCTAATCCTAACCCGTACCCTAAACCGAGCCCTAACCCTAACACTAGCCCTAACTCTAACCCTAACCCATACCCTACGCCCTACCCGAACCCCTCCCCGAACCCGTACCCTAAGCCGTACCCTAACCCTCACCCGAACCCTAACCCTAAGCTACCCTTGACTGCTTCTGCCTCCAATAGATATCCTAAGCACTAGTGTTTTAAGGAACAGTTTAAAAAGAGAATCATATTGTGATTTCTTGATAATGGTTGTGTTCCTTATCTTCTCCTAGTGTCTAAACTCTTCTCCATGGCTGGACCCCCAAATAATATTCCTTTACGTGCTAAGGGGTATCTATAGAGAGGGAGAGGTTTAATAACTACCCTCACCCTAACGCGTACCCTAACCCTAACCCCTACCCTAACACTAACATGTACCCTAATCCTAACCCGTACCCTAAACCGAGCCATAACCCTAACACTAACCCTAACCCTAACCCTAACATATACCCTACGCCCTACCCAAACCCCTCCCCGAACCCGTACCCTAAGCCGTACCCTAACCCTCACCCTAACCCTAACCCTAACCCTAAGCTACCCTTGAATGCGTCTGCCTCCAATAGATTTCCTAAGCACTAGTGTTTTAAGGAACAGGTTAAAAAGAGAATCCTAATGTGATTTCTTGATAATGGGTGTGTTCCTTATCTTCTCCTAGTGTCTAAACCCTTCTCCATGGCTGGACCCCCAAATAATATTCCTTTACGTGCTAAGGGGTATCTATAGAGAGGGAGAGGTTTAATAACTACCCTCACCCTAACGCGTACCCTAACCCTAACCCCTAACCTAACACTAACGCGTACCCTAATCCTAACCCGTACCCTAAACCGAGCCATAACCCTAATCCTAACCCTAACCCTAACCCTAACCCATACCCTACGACCTACCCGAACCCCTCCCCGAACCCGTACCCTAAGCCGTACCCTAACCCTCACCCTAACCCTAACCCTAATCCTAAGCTACCCTTGACTGCTTCTGCCTCCAATAGATTTCCTAAGCACTAGTGTTTTAAGGAACAGGTTAAAAAGAGAATCCTAATGTGATTTCTTGATAATGGGTGTGTTCCTTATCTTCTCCTAGTGTCTAAACTCTTCTCCATGGCTGGACCCCCAAATAATATTCCTTTACGTGCTAAGGGGTATCTAGAGAGTGGGATAGGTTTAATAACTACCCTCACCCTAACGCGAACCCTAACCCTAACCCCTACCCTAACCCTAACGCGTACCCTAATCCTAACCCGTACCCTAAACCGAGCCCTAACCCTAACACTAGCCCTAACCCTAACCCTAACCCATACCCTACGCCCTACACGAACACCTCCCCGAACCCGTACCCTAAGCCGTACCCTAACCCTCACCCTAACCCTAACTCTAACCCTAAGCTACCCTTGACTGCTTCTGCCTCCAATAGATTTCCTAAGCACTAGTGTT
Organism: Balaenoptera acutorostrata; assembly: GCF_949987535.1. Lineage (NCBI taxonomy): Eukaryota > Metazoa > Chordata > Mammalia > Artiodactyla > Balaenopteridae > Balaenoptera > Balaenoptera acutorostrata. The sequence goes on from NW_026646049.1 coordinate 140,962, forward strand.
TTAAGGAACAGTTTAAAAAGAGAATCATATTGTGATTTCTTGATAATGGTTGTGTTTCTTATCTTCTCCTAGTGTCTAAACCCTTCTCCATGGCTGGACCCCCAAATAATATTCCTTTACGTGCTAAGGGGTATCTATAGAGAGGGAGAGGTTTAATAACTACCCTCACCCTAACGCGTACCCTAACCCTAACCCCTACCCTAACACTAACGCGTACCCTAATCCTAACCCGTACCCTAAACCGAGCCATAACCCTAACACTAACCCTAACCCTAACCCTAACATATACCCTACGCCCTACCCAAACCCCTCCCCGAACCCGTACCCTAAGCCGTACCCTAACCCTCACCCTAACCCTAACCCTAACCCTAAGCTACCCTTGAATGCGTCTGCCTCCAATAGATTTCCTAAGCACTAGTGTTTTAAGGAACAGGTTAAAAAGAGAATCCTAATGTGATTTCTTGATAATGGGTGTGTTCCTTATCTTCTCCTAGTGTCTAAACTCTTCTCCAAGGCTGGACCCCCAAATAATATTCCTTTACGTGCTAAGGGGTATCTATAGAGAGGGAGAGGTTTAATAACTACCCTCACCCTAACGCGTACCCTAACCCTAACCCCTACCCTAACCCTAACACGTACCCTAATCCTAACCCGTACCCTAAACCGAGCCCTAACCCTAACACTAGCCCTAACCCTAACCATAACCCATACCCTACGACCTACCCGAACCCCTCCCCGAACCCGTACCCTAAGCCGTACCCTAACCCTCACCCTAACCCTAACCCTAATCCTAAGCTACCCTTGACTGCTTCTGCCTCCAATAGAATTCCTAAGCACTAGTGTTTTAAGGAACAGGTTAAAAAGAGAATCCTAATGTGATTTCTTGATAATGGGTGTGTTCCTTATCTTCTCCTAGTGTCTAAACTCTTCTCCATGGCTGGACCCCCAAATAATACTCCTTTACGTGCTAAGGGGTATCTAGAGAGTGGGATAGCTTTAATTACTAACCTCACCCTATCGCGTACCCTAACCCTAACCCCTACCCTAACACTAACGCGTACCCTAATCCTAACCCGTACCCTAAACCGAGCCCTAACCCTAACACTAACCCTAACCCTAACCCTAACCCATACTCTACGCCCTACCCGAACCCCTCCCCGAACCCGTACCCTAAGCCATACCCTAACCCTCACCCTAACCCTAACCCTAACCCTAAGCTACCCTTGACTGCTTCTGCCTCCAATAGATTTCCTAAGCACTAGTGTTTTAAGGAACAGGTTAAAAAGAGAATCCTAATGTGATTTCTTGATAATGGGTGTGTTCCTTATCTTCTCCTAGTGTCTAAACGCTTCTCCATGGCTGGACCCCCAAATAATATTCCTTTACGTGCTAAGGGGTATCTAGAGAGTGGGATAGGTTTAATAACTAACCTCACCCTATCGCGTATCCTAACCCTAAACCCTACCCTACCCCTAACGCATACCCTAATCCTAACCCGTACCGTAAACCGAGCCCTAACCCTAACACTAGCCCTAACCCTAACCCTAACCCATACCCTACGCCCTACCCGAACCCCTCCCCGAACCCGTACCCTAAGCCGTACCCTAACCCTCATTCTAACCCTAACCCTAACCCTAAGCTACCCTTGACTGCTTCTGCCTCCAATGGATTTCCTAAGCACTAGTGTTTTAAGGAACAGGTTAAAAAGAGAATCCTAATGTGATTTCTTGATAATGGGTGTGTTCCTTATCTTCTCCTAGTGTCTAAACTCTTCTCCATGGCTGGACCCCCAAATAATATTCCTTTACGTGCTAAGGGGTATCTAGAGAGTGGGATAGGTTTAATAACTACCCTCACCCTAATGCATACCCTAACCCTAACCCCTAACCTAACCCTAACGCGTACCCTAATCCTAACCCGTACCCTAAACCGAGCCCTAACCCTAACACTAGCCCTAACTCTAACCCTAACCCATACCCTACGCCCTACCCGAACCCCTCCCCGAACCCGTACCCTAAGCCGTACCCTAACCCTCACCCTAACCCTAACCCTAACCCTCAATCTAACCCTGACTCTAACCCTAAGCTACCCTTGACTGCTTCTGCCTCCAATAGATTTCCTAAGCACTAGTGTTTTAAGGAACAGGTTAAAAAGAGAATCCTAATGTGATTTCTTGATAATGGGTGTGTTCCTTATCTTCACCTAGTGTCTAAACTCTTCTCCATGGCTGGACCCCCAAATAATATTCCTTTACGTGCTAAGGGGTATCTAGAGAGTGGGATAGGTTTAATAACTACCCTAACCCTAACGCGAACCCTAATCCTAACCCGTACCCTAAACCGAGCCCTAACCCTAACACTAGCCCTAACCCTAACCCTAACCCATACCCTACGCCCTACACGAACACCTCCCCGAACCCGTACCCTGAGCCGTACCCTAACCCTCACCCTAACCCTAACCCTAAGCTACCCTTGACTGCTTCTGCCTCCAATAGATATCCTAAGCACTAGTGTTTTAAGGAACAGTTTAAAAAGAGAATCATATTGTGATTTCTTGATAATGGTTGTGTTCCTTATCTTCTCCTAGTGTCTAAACTCTTCTCCATGGCTGGACCCCCAAATAATATTCCTTTACGTGCTAAGGGGTATCTATAGAGAGGGAGAGGTTTAATAACTACCCTCACCCTAACGCGTACCCTAACCCTAACCCCTACCCTAACACTAACGTGTACCCTAATCCTAACCCGTACCCTAAACCGAGCCATAACCCTAACACTAACCCTAACCCTAACCCTAACATATACCCTACGCCCTACCCAAACCCCTCCCCGAACCCGTACCCTAAGCCGTACCCTAACCCTCACCCTAACCCTAACCCTAACCCTAAGCTACCCTTGAATGCGTCTGCCTCCAATAGATTTCCTAAGCACTAGTGTTTTAAGGAACAGGTTAAAAAGAGAATCCTAATGTGATTTCTTGATAATGGGTGTGTTCCTTATCTTCTCCTAGTGTCTAAACCCTTCTCCATGGCTGGACCCCCAAATAATACTCCTTTACGTGCTAAGGGGTATCTAGAGAGTGGGATAGGTTTAATAACTACCCTCACCCTATCGCGTACCCTAACCCTAACCCCTACCCTAACACTAACGCGTACCCTAATCCTAACCCGTACCCTAAACCGAGCCCTAACCCTAACACTAACCCTAACCCTAACCCTAACCCATACCCTACGCCCTACCCGAACCCCTCCCCGAACCCGTACCCTAAGCCATACCCTAACCCTCACCCTAACCCTAACCCTAACCCTAAGCTACCCTTGACTGCTTCTGCCTCCAATAGATTTCCTAAGCACTAGTGTTTTAAGGAACAGGTTAAAAAGAGAATCCTAATGTGATTTCTTGATAATGGGTGTGTTCCTTATCTTCTCCTAGTGTCTAAACGCTTCTCCATGGCTGGACCCCCAAATAATATTCCTTTACGTGCTAAGGGGTATCTAGAGAGTGGGATAGGTTTAATAACTAACCTCACCCTATCGCGTACCCTAACCCTAAACCCTACCCTACCCCTAACGCATACCCTAATCCTAACCCGTACCCTAAACCGAGCCCTAACCCTAACACTAGCCCTAACCCTAACCCTAACCCCTACCCTAACCCTAACGTGTACCCTAATCCTAACCCGTACCCTAAACCGAGCCCTAACCCTAACCCTAACACTAACGCTAACTCTAACCCTAACCCATACCGTACGCCCTAACCGAACCCCTCCCCGAACCCGTACCCTAAGCCGTACCCTAACCCTCAATCTAACCCTAACTCTAACCCTAAGCTACCCTTGACTGCTTCTGCCTCCAATAGATTTCCTAAGCACTAGTGTTTTAAGGAACAGGTTAAAAAGAGAATCCTAATGTGATTTCTTGATAATGGGTGTGTTCCTTATCTTCTCCTAGTGTCTAAACTCTTCTCCAAGGCTGGACCCCCAAATAATATTCCTTTACGTGCTAAGGGGTATCTATAGAGAGGGAGAGGTTTAATAACTACCCTCACCCTAACGCGTACCCTAACCCTAACCCCTACCCTAACCCTAACACGTACCCTAATCCTAACCCGTACCCTAAACCGAGCCCTAACCCTAACACTAGCCCTAACCCTAACCATAACCCATACCCTACGACCTACCCGAACCCCTCCCCGAACCCGTACCCTAAGCCGTACCCTAACCCTCACCCTAACCCTAACCCTAATCCTAAGCTACCCTTGACTGCTTCTGCCTCCAATAGAATTCCTAAGCACTAGTGTTTTAAGGAACAGGTTAAAAAGAGAATCCTAATGTGATTTCTTGATAATGGGTGTGTTCCTTATCTTCTCCTAGTGTCTAAACTCTTCTCCATGGCTGGACCCCCAAATAATACTCCTTTACGTGCTAAGGGGTATCTAGAGAGTGGGATAGCTTTAATTACTAACCTCACCCTATCGCGTACCCTAACCCTAACCCCTACCCTAACACTAACGCGTACCCTAATCCTAACCCGTACCCTAAACCGAGCCCTAACCCTAACACTAACCCTAACCCTAACCCTAACCCATACCCTACGCCCTACCCGAACCCCTCCCCGAACCCGTACCCTAAGCCATACCCTAACCCTCACCCTAACCCTAACCCTAACCCTAAGCTACCCTTGACTGCTTCTGCCTCCAATAGATTTCCTAAGCACTAGTGTTTTAAGGAACAGGTTAAAAAGAGAATCCTAATGTGATTTCTTGATAATGGGTGTGTTCCTTATCTTCTCCTAGTGTCTAAACGCTTCTCCATGGCTGGACCCCCAAATAATATTCCTTTACGTGCTAAGGGGTATCTAGAGAGTGGGATAGGTTTAATAACTAACCTCACCCTATCGCGTATCCTAACCCTAAACCCTACCCTACCCCTAACGCATACCCTAATCCTAACCCGTACCGTAAACCGAGCCCTAACCCTAACACTAGCCCTAACCCTAACCCTAACCCATACCCTACGCCCTACCCGAACCCCTCCCCGAACCCGTACCCTAAGCCGTACCCTAACCCTCATTCTAACCCTAACCCTAACCCTAAGCTACCCTTGACTGCTTCTGCCTCCAATGGATTTCCTAAGCACTAGTGTTTTAAGGAACAGGTTAAAAAGAGAATCCTAATGTGATTTCTTGATAATGGGTGTGTTCCTTATCTTCTCCTAGTGTCTAAACTCTTCTCCATGGCTGGACCCCCAAATAATATTCCTTTACGTGCTAAGGGGTATCTAGAGAGTGGGATAGGTTTAATAACTACCCTCACCCTAATGCATACCCTAACCCTAACCCCTAACCTAACCCTAACGCGTACCCTAATCCTAACCCGTACCCTAAACCGAGCCCTAACCCTAACACTAGCCCTAACTCTAACCCTAACCCATACCCTACGCCCTACCCGAACCCCTCCCCGAACCCGTACCCTAAGCCGTACCCTAACCCTCACCCTAACCCTAACCCTAACCCTCAATCTAACCCTGACTCTAACCCTAAGCTACCCTTGACTGCTTCTGCCTCCAATAGATTTCCTAAGCACTAGTGTTTTAAGGAACAGGTTAAAAAGAGAATCCTAATGTGATTTCTTGATAATGGGTGTGTTCCTTATCTTCACCTAGTGTCTAAACTCTTCTCCATGGCTGGACCCCCCAAATAATATTCCTTTACGTGCTAAGGGGTATCTAGAGAGTGGGATAGGTTTAATAACTACCCTAACCCTAACGCGAACCCTAACCCTAACCCCTACCCTAACCCTAACGCGTACCCTAATCCTAACCCGTACCCTAAACCGAGCCCTAACCCTAACACTAGCCCTAACCCTAACCCTAACCCATACCCTACGCCCTACACGAACACCTCCCCGAACCCGTACCCTGAGCCGTACCCTAACCCTCACCCTAACCCTAACCCTAAGCTACCCTTGACTGCTTCTGCCTCCAATAGATATCCTAAGCACTAGTGTTTTAAGGAACAGTTTAAAAAGAGAATCATATTGTGATTTCTTGATAATGGTTGTGTTCCTTATCTTCTCCTAGTGTCTAAACTCTTCTCCATGGCTGGACCCCCAAATAATATTCCTTTACGTGCTAAGGGGTATCTATAGAGAGGGAGAGGTTTAATAACTACCCTCACCCTAACGCGTACCCTAACCCTAACCCCTACCCTAACACTAACGTGTACCCTAATCCTAACCCGTACCCTAAACCGAGCCATAACCCTAACACTAACCCTAACCCTAACCCTAACATATACCCTACGCCCTACCCAAACCCCTCCCCGAACCCGTACCCTAAGCCGTACCCTAACCCTCACCCTAACCCTAACCCTAACCCTAAGCTACCCTTGAATGCGTCTGCCTCCAATAGATTTCCTAAGCACTAGTGTTTTAAGGAACAGGTTAAAAAGAGAATCCTAATGTGATTTCTTGATAATGGGTGTGTTCCTTATCTTCTCCTAGTGTCTAAACCCTTCTCCATGGCTGGACCCCCAAATAATATTCCTTTACGTGCTAAGGGGTATCTATAGAGAGGGAGAGGTTTAATAACTACCCTCACCCTAACGCGTACCCTAACCCTAACCCCTACCCTAACACTAACGCGTACCCTAATCCTAACCCGTACCCTAAACCGAGCCATAACCCTAATCCTAACCCTAACCCTAACCCTAACACATACCCTACGACCTATCCGAACCCCTCCCCGAACCCGTACCCTAAGCCGTACCCTAACCCTCACCCTAACCCTAACCCTAATCCTAAGCTACCCTTGACTGCTTCTGCCTCCAATAGAATTCCTAAGCACTAGTGTTTTAAGGAACAGGTTAAAAAGAGAATCCTAATGTGATTTCTTGATAATGGGTGTGTTCCTTATCTTCTCCTAGTGTCTAAACTCTTCTCCATGGCTGGACCCCCAAATAATACTCCTTTACGTGCTAAGGGGTATCTAGAGAGTGGGATAGGTTTAATAACTACCCTCACCCTATCGCGTACCCTAACCCTAACCCCTACCCTAACACTAACGCGTACCCTAATCCTAACCCGTACCCTAAACCGAGCCCTAACCCTAACACTAACCCTAACCCTAACCCTAACCCATACCCTACGCCCTACCCGAACCCCTCCCCGAACCCGTACCCTAAGCCATACCCTAACCCTCACCCTAACCCTAACCCTAACCCTAAGCTACCCTTGACTGCTTCTGCCTCCAATAGATTTCCTAAGCACTAGTGTTTTAAGGAACAGGTTAAAAAGAGAATCCTAATGTGATTTCTTGATAATGGGTGTGTTCCTTATCTTCTCCTAGTGTCTAAACGCTTCTCCATGGCTGGACCCCCAAATAATATTCCTTTACGTGCTAAGGGGTATCTAGAGAGTGGGATAGGTTTAATAACTAACCTCACCCTATCGCGTACCCTAACCCTAAACCCTACCCTACCCCTAACGCATACCCTAATCCTAACCCGTACCCTAAACCGAGCCCTAACCCTAACACTAGCCCTAACCCTAACCCTAACCCCTACCCTAACCCTAACGTGTACCCTAATCCTAACCCGTACCCTAAACCGAGCCCTAACCCTAACCCTAACACTAACGCTAACTCTAACCCTAACCCATACCGTACGCCCTAACCGAACCCCTCCCCGAACCCGTACCCTAAGCCGTACCCTAACCCTCAATCTAACCCTAACTCTAACCCTAAGCTACCCTTGACTGCTTCTGCCTCCAATAGATTTCCTAAGCACTAGTGTTTTAAGGAACAGGTTAAAAAGAGAATCCTAATGTGATTTCTTGATAATGGGTGTGTTCCTTATCTTCTCCTAGTGTCTAAACTCTTCTCCAAGGCTGGACCCCCAAATAATATTCCTTTACGTGCTAAGGGGTATCTATAGAGAGGGAGAGGTTTAATAACTACCCTCACCCTAACGCGTACCCTAACCCTAACCCCTACCCTAACCCTAACACGTACCCTAATCCTAACCCGTACCCTAAACCGAGCCCTAACCCTAACACTAGCCCTAACCCTAACCATAACCCATACCCTACGACCTACCCGAACCCCTCCCCGAACCCGTACCCTAAGCCGTACCCTAACCCTCACCCTAACCCTAACCCTAATCCTAAGCTACCCTTGACTGCTTCTGCCTCCAATAGAATTCCTAAGCACTAGTGTTTTAAGGAACAGGTTAAAAAGAGAATCCTAATGTGATTTCTTGATAATGGGTGTGTTCCTTATCTTCTCCTAGTGTCTAAACTCTTCTCCATGGCTGGACCCCCAAATAATACTCCTTTACGTGCTAAGGGGTATCTAGAGAGTGGGATAGCTTTAATTACTAACCTCACCCTATCGCGTACCCTAACCCTAACCCCTACCCTAACACTAACGCGTACCCTAATCCTAACCCGTACCCTAAACCGAGCCCTAACCCTAACACTAACCCTAACCCTAACCCTAACCCATACCCTACGCCCTACCCGAACCCCTCCCCGAACCCGTACCCTAAGCCATACCCTAACCCTCACCCTAACCCTAACCCTAACCCTAAGCTACCCTTGACTGCTTCTGCCTCCAATAGATTTCCTAAGCACTAGTGTTTTAAGGAACAGGTTAAAAAGAGAATCCTAATGTGATTTCTTGATAATGGGTGTGTTCCTTATCTTCTCCTAGTGTCTAAACGCTTCTCCATGGCTGGACCCCCAAATAATATTCCTTTACGTGCTAAGGGGTATCTAGAGAGTGGGATAGGTTTAATAACTAACCTCACCCTATCGCGTATCCTAACCCTAAACCCTACCCTACCCCTAACGCATACCCTAATCCTAACCCGTACCGTAAACCGAGCCCTAACCCTAACACTAGCCCTAACCCTAACCCTAACCCATACCCTACGCCCTACCCGAACCCCTCCCCGAACCCGTACCCTAAGCCGTACCCTAACCCTCATTCTAACCCTAACCCTAACCCTAAGCTACCCTTGACTGCTTCTGCCTCCAATGGATTTCCTAAGCACTAGTGTTTTAAGGAACAGGTTAAAAAGAGAATCCTAATGTGATTTCTTGATAATGGGTGTGTTCCTTATCTTCTCCTAGTGTCTAAACTCTTCTCCATGGCTGGACCCCCAAATAATATTCCTTTACGTGCTAAGGGGTATCTAGAGAGTGGGATAGGTTTAATAACTACCCTCACCCTAATGCATACCCTAACCCTAACCCCTAACCTAACCCTAACGCGTACCCTAATCCTAACCCGTACCCTAAACCGAGCCCTAACCCTAACACTAGCCCTAACTCTAACCCTAACCCATACCCTACGCCCTACCCGAACCCCTCCCCGAACCCGTACCCTAAGCCGTACCCTAACCCTCACCCTAACCCTAACCCTAACCCTCAATCTAACCCTGACTCTAACCCTAAGCTACCCTTGACTGCTTCTGCCTCCAATAGATTTCCTAAGCACTAGTGTTTTAAGGAACAGGTTAAAAAGAGAATCCTAATGTGATTTCTTGATAATGGGTGTGTTCCTTATCTTCACCTAGTGTCTAAACTCTTCTCCATGGCTGGACCCCCAAATAATATTCCTTTACGTGCTAAGGGGTATCTAGAGAGTGGGATAGGTTTAATAACTACCCTAACCCTAACGCGAACCCTAACCCTAACCCCTACCCTAACCCTAACGCGTACCCTAATCCTAACCCGTACCCTAAACCGAGCCCTAACCCTAACACTAGCCCTAACCCTAACCCTAACCCATACCCTACGCCCTACACGAACACCTCCCCGAACCCGTACCCTGAGCCGTACCCTAACCCTCACCCTAACCCTAACCCTAAGCTACCCTTGACTGCTTCTGCCTCCAATAGATATCCTAAGCACTAGTGTTTTAAGGAACAGTTTAAAAAGAGAATCATATTGTGATTTCTTGATAATGGTTGTGTTCCTTATCTTCTCCTAGTGTCTAAACTCTTCTCCATGGCTGGACCCCCAAATAATATTCCTTTACGTGCTAAGGGGTATCTATAGAGAGGGAGAGGTTTAATAACTACCCTCACCCTAACGCGTACCCTAACCCTAACCCCTACCCTAACACTAACGTGTACCCTAATCCTAACCCGTACCCTAAACCGAGCCATAACCCTAACACTAACCCTAACCCTAACCCTAACATATACCCTACGCCCTACCCAAACCCCTCCCCGAACCCGTACCCTAAGCCGTACCCTAACCCTCACCCTAACCCTAACCCTAACCCTAAGCTACCCTTGAATGCGTCTGCCTCCAATAGATTTCCTAAGCACTAGTGTTTTAAGGAACAGGTTAAAAAGAGAATCCTAATGTGATTACTTGATAATGGGTGTGTTCCTTATCTTCTCCTAGTGTCTAAACCCTTCTCCATGGCTGGACCCCCAAATAATATTCCTTTACGTGCTAAGGGGTATCTATAGAGAGGGAGAGGTTTAATAACTACCCTCACCCTAACGCGTACCCTAACCCTAACCCCTACCCTAACACTAACGCGTACCCTAATCCTAACCCGTACCCTAAACCGAGCCATAACCCTAATCCTAACCCTAACCCTAACCCTAACACATACCCTACGACCTACCCGAACCCCTCCCCGAACCCGTACCCTAAGCCGTACCCTAACCCTCACCCTAACCCTAACCCTAATCCTAAGCTACCCTTGACTGCTTCTGCCTCCAATAGAATTCCTAAGCACTAGTGTTTTAAGGAACAGGTTAAAAAGAGAATCCTAATGTGATTTCTTGATAATGGGTGTGTTCCTTATCTTCTCCTAGTGTCTAAACTCTTCTCCATGGCTGGACCCCCAAATAATACTCCTTTACGTGCTAAGGGGTATCTAGAGAGTGGGATAGGTTTAATAACTACCCTCACCCTATCGCGTACCCTAACCCTAACCCCTACCCTAACACTAACGCGTACCCTAATCCTAACCCGTACCCTAAACCGAGCCCTAACCCTAACACTAACCCTAACCCTAACCCTAACCCATACCCTACGCCCTACCCGAACCCCTCCCCGAACCCGTACCCTAAGCCATACCCTAACCCTCACCCTAACCCTAACCCTAACCCTAAGCTACCCTTGACTGCTTCTGCCTCCAATAGATTTCCTAAGCACTAGTGTTTTAAGGAACAGGTTAAAAAGAGAATCCTAATGTGATTTCTTGATAATGGGTGTGTTCCTTATGTTCTCCTAGTGTCTAAACGCTTCTCCATGGCTGGACCCCCAAATAATATTCCTTTACGTGCTAAGGGGTATCTAGAGAGTGGGATAGGTTTAATAACTAACCTCACCCTATCGCGTATCCTAACCCTAAACCCTACCCTACCCCTAACGCATACCCTAATCCTAACCCGTACCGTAAACCGAGCCCTAACCCTAACACTAGCCCTAACCCTAACCCTAACCCATACCCTACGCCCTACCCGAACCCCTCCCCGAACCCGTACCCTAAGCCGTACCCTAACCCTCATTCTAACCCTAACCCTAACCCTAAGCTACCCTTGACTGCTTCTGCCTCCAATGGATTTCCTAAGCACTAGTGTTTTAAGGAACAGGTTAAAAAGAGAATCCTAATGTGATTTCTTGATAATGGGTGTGTTCCTTATCTTCTCCTAGTGTCTAAACTCTTCTCCATGGCTGGACCCCCAAATAATATTCCTTTACGTGCTAAGGGGTATCTAGAGAGTGGGATAGGTTTAATAACTACCCTCACCCTAATGCATACCCTAACCCTAACCCCTAACCTAACCCTAACGCGTACCCTAATCCTAACCCGTACCCTAAACCGAGCCCTAACCCTAACACTAGCCCTAACTCTAACCCTAACCCATACCCTACGCCCTACCCGAACCCCTCCCCGAACCCGTACCCTAAGCCGTACCCTAACCCTCACCCTAACCCTAACCCTAACCCTCAATCTAACCCTGACTCTAACCCTAAGCTACCCTTGACTGCTTCTGCCTCCAATAGATTTCCTAAGCACTAGTGTTTTAAGGAACAGGTTAAAAAGAGAATCCTAATGTGATTTCTTGATAATGGGTGTGTTCCTTATCTTCACCTAGTGTCTAAACTCTTCTCCATGGCTGGACCCCCAAATAATATTCCTTTACGTGCTAAGGGGTATCTAGAGAGTGGGATAGGTTTAATAACTACCCTAACCCTAACGCGAACCCTAACCCTAACCCCTACCCTAACCCTAACGCGTACCCTAATCCTAACCCGTACCCTAAACCGAGCCCTAACCCTAACACTAGCCCTAACCCTAACCCTAACCCATACCCTACGCCCTACACGAACACCTCCCCGAACCCGTACCCTGAGCCGTACCCTAACCCTCACCCTAACCCTAACCCTAAGCTACCCTTGACTGCTTCTGCCTCCAATAGATATCCTAAGCACTAGTGTTTTAAGGAACAGTTTAAAAAGAGAATCATATTGTGATTTCTTGATAATGGTTGTGTTCCTTATCTTCTCCTAGTGTCTAAACTCTTCTCCATGGCTGGACCCCCAAATAATATTCCTTTACGTGCTAAGGGGTATCTATAGAGAGGGAGAGGTTTAATAACTACCCTCACCCTAACGCGTACCCTAACCCTAACCCCTACCCTAACACTAACGTGTACCCTAATCCTAACCCGTACCCTAAACCGAGCCATAACCCTAACACTAACCCTAACCCTAACCCTAACATATACCCTACGCCCTACCCAAACCCCTCCCCGAACCCGTACCCTAAGCCGTACCCTAACCCTCACCCTAACCCTAACCCTAACCCTAAGCTACCCTTGAATGCGTCTGCCTCCAATAGATTTCCTAAGCACTAGTGTTTTAAGGAACAGGTTAAAAAGAGAATCCTAATGTGATTACTTGATAATGGGTGTGTTCCTTATCTTCTCCTAGTGTCTAAACCCTTCTCCATGGCTGGACCCCCAAATAATATTCCTTTACGTGCTAAGGGGTATCTATAGAGAGGGAGAGGTTTAATAACTACCCTCACCCTAACGCGTACCCTAACCCTAACCCCTACCCTAACACTAACGCGTACCCTAATCCTAACCCGTACCCTAAACCGAGCCATAACCCTAATCCTAACCCTAACCCTAACCCTAACACATACCCTACGACCTACCCGAACCCCTCCCCGAACCCGTACCCTAAGCCGTACCCTAACCCTCACCCTAACCCTAACCCTAATCCTAAGCTACCCTTGACTGCTTCTGCCTCCAATAGAATTCCTAAGCACTAGTGTTTTAAGGAACAGGTTAAAAAGAGAATCCTAATGTGATTTCTTGATAATGGGTGTGTTCCTTATCTTCTCCTAGTGTCTAAACTCTTCTCCATGGCTGGACCCCCAAATAATACTCCTTTACGTGCTAAGGGGTATCTAGAGAGTGGGATAGCTTTAATTACTAACCTCACCCTATCGCGTACCCTAACCCTAACCCCTACCCTAACACTAACGCGTACCCTAATCCTAACCCGTACCCTAAACCGAGCCCTAACCCTAACACTAACCCTAACCCTAACCCTAACCCATACCCTACGCCCTACCCGAACCCCTCCCCGAACCCGTACCCTAAGCCATACCCTAACCCTCACCCTAACCCTAACCCTAACCCTAAGCTACCCTTGACTGCTTCTGCCTCCAATAGATTTCCTAAGCACTAGTGTTTTAAGGAACAGGTTAAAAAGAGAATCCTAATGTGATTTCTTGATAATGGGTGTGTTCCTTATCTTCTCCTAGTGTCTAAACGCTTCTCCATGGCTGGACCCCCAAATAATATTCCTTTACGTGCTAAGGGGTATCTAGAGAGTGGGATAGGTTTAATAACTAACCTCACCCTATCGCGTATCCTAACCCTAAACCCTACCCTACCCCTAACGCATACCCTAATCCTAACCCGTACCGTAAACCGAGCCCTAACCCTAACATTAGCCCTAACCCTAACCCTAACCCATACCCTACGCCCTACCCGAACCCCTCCCCGAACCCGTACCCTAAGCCGTACCCTAACCCTCATTCTAACCCTAACTCTAACCCTAAGCTACCCTTGACTGCTTCTGCCTCCAATAGATTTCCTAAGCACTAGTGTTTTAAGGAACAGGTTAAAAAGAGAATCCTAATGTGATTTCTTGATAATGGGTGTGTTCCTTATCTTCTCCTAGTGTCTAAACTCTTCTCCAAGGCTGGACCCCCAAATAATATTCCTTTACGTGCTAAGGGGTATCTATAGAGAGGGAGAGGTTTAATAACTACCCTCACCCTAACGCGTACCCTAACCCTAACCCCTACCCTAACCCTAACACGTACCCTAATCCTAACCCGTACCCTAAACCGAGCCCTAACCCTAACACTAGCCCTAACCCTAACCATAACCCATACCCTACGACCTACCCGAACCCCTCCCCGAACCCGTACCCTAAGCCGTACCCTAACCCTCACCCTAACCCTAACCCTAATCCTAAGCTACCCTTGACTGCTTCTGCCTCCAATAGAATTCCTAAGCACTAGTGTTTTAAGGAACAGGTTAAAAAGAGAATCCTAATGTGATTTCTTGATAATGGGTGTGTTCCTTATCTTCTCCTAGTGTCTAAACTCTTCTCCATGGCTGGACCCCCAAATAATACTCCTTTACGTGCTAAGGGGTATCTAGAGAGTGGGATAGCTTTAATTACTAACCTCACCCTATCGCGTACCCTAACCCTAACCCCTACCCTAACACTAACGCGTACCCTAATCCTAACCCGTACCCTAAACCGAGCCCTAACCCTAACACTAACCCTAACCCTAACCCTAACCCATACCCTACGCCCTACCCGAACCCCTCCCCGAACCCGTACCCTAAGCCATACCCTAACCCTCACCCTAACCCTAACCCTAACCCTAAGCTACCCTTGACTGCTTCTGCCTCCAATAGATTTCCTAAGCACTAGTGTTTTAAGGAACAGGTTAAAAAGAGAATCCTAATGTGATTTCTTGATAATGGGTGTGTTCCTTATCTTCTCCTAGTGTCTAAACGCTTCTCCATGGCTGGACCCCCAAATAATATTCCTTTACGTGCTAAGGGGTATCTAGAGAGTGGGATAGGTTTAATAACTAACCTCACCCTATCGCGTATCCTAACCCTAAACCCTACCCTACCCCTAACGCATACCCTAATCCTAACCCGTACCGTAAACCGAGCCCTAACCCTAACACTAGCCCTAACCCTAACCCTAACCCATACCCTACGCCCTACCCGAACCCCTCCCCGAACCCGTACCCTAAGCCGTACCCTAACCCTCATTCTAACCCTAACCCTAACCCTAAGCTACCCTTGACTGCTTCTGCCTCCAATGGATTTCCTAAGCACTAGTGTTTTAAGGAACAGGTTAAAAAGAGAATCCTAATGTGATTTCTTGATAATGGGTGTGTTCCTTATCTTCTCCTAGTGTCTAAACTCTTCTCCATGGCTGGACCCCCAAATAATATTCCTTTACGTGCTAAGGGGTATCTAGAGAGTGGGATAGGTTTAATAACTACCCTCACCCTAATGCATACCCTAACCCTAACCCCTAACCTAACCCTAACGCGTACCCTAATCCTAACCCGTACCCTAAACCGAGCCCTAACCCTAACACTAGCCCTAACTCTAACCCTAACCCATACCCTACGCCCTACCCGAACCCCTCCCCGAACCCGTACCCTAAGCCGTACCCTAACCCTCACCCTAACCCTAACCCTAACCCTCAATCTAACCCTGACTCTAACCCTAAGCTACCCTTGACTGCTTGTGCCTCCAATAGATTTCCTAAGCACTAGTGTTTTAAGGAACAGGTTAAAAAGAGAATCCTAATGTGATTTCTTGATAATGGGTGTGTTCCTTATCTTCACCTAGTGTCTAAACTCTTCTCCATGGCTGGACCCCCAAATAATATTCCTTTACGTGCTAAGGGGTATCTAGAGAGTGGGATAGGTTTAATAACTACCCTAACCCTAACGCGAACCCTAACCCTAACCCCTACCCTAACCCTAACGCGTACCCTAATCCTAACCCGTACCCTAAACCGAGCCCTAACCCTAACACTAGCCCTAACCCTAACCCTAACCCATACCCTACGCCCTACACGAACACCTCCCCGAACCCGTACCCTGAGCCGTACCCTAACCCTCACCCTAACCCTAACCCTAAGCTACCCTTGACTGCTTCTGCCTCCAATAGATATCCTAAGCACTAGTGTTTTAAGGAACAGTTTAAAAAGAGAATCATATTGTGATTTCTTGATAATGGTTGTGTTCCTTATCTTCTCCTAGTGTCTAAACTCTTCTCCATGGCTGGACCCCCAAATAATATTCCTTTACGTGCTAAGGGGTATCTATAGAGAGGGAGAGGTTTAATAACTACCCTCACCCTAACGCGTACCCTAACCCTAACCCCTACCCTAACACTAACGTGTACCCTAATCCTAACCCGTACCCTAAACCGAGCCATAACCCTAACACTAACCCTAACCCTAACCCTAACATATACCCTACGCCCTACCCAAACCCCTCCCCGAACCCGTACCCTAAGCCGTACCCTAACCCTCACCCTAACCCTAACCCTAACCCTAAGCTACCCTTGAATGCGTCTGCCTCCAATAGATTTCCTAAGCACTAGTGTTTTAAGGAACAGGTTAAAAAGAGAATCCTAATGTGATTACTTGATAATGGGTGTGTTCCTTATCTTCTCCTAGTGTCTAAACCCTTCTCCATGGCTGGACCCCCAAATAATATTCCTTTACGTGCTAAGGGGTATCTATAGAGAGGGAGAGGTTTAATAACTACCCTCACCCTAACGCGTACCCTAACCCTAACCCCTACCCTAACACTAACGCGTACCCTAATCCTAACCCGTACCCTAAACCGAGCCATAACCCTAATCCTAACCCTAACCCTAACCCTAACACATACCCTACGACCTACCCGAACCCCTCCCCGAACCCGTACCCTAAGCCGTACCCTAACCCTCACCCTAACCCTAACCCTAATCCTAAGCTACCCTTGACTGCTTCTGCCTCCAATAGAATTCCTAAGCACTAGTGTTTTAAGGAACAGGTTAAAAAGAGAATCCTAATGTGATTTCTTGATAATGGGTGTGTTCCTTATCTTCTCCTAGTGTCTAAACTCTTCTCCATGGCTGGACCCCCAAATAATACTCCTTTACGTGCTAAGGGGTATCTAGAGAGTGGGATAGGTTTAATAACTACCCTCACCCTATCGCGTACCCTAACCCTAACCCCTACCCTAACACTAACGCGTACCCTAATCCTAACCCGTACCCTAAACCGAGCCCTAACCCTAACACTAACCCTAACCCTAACCCTAACCCATACCCTACGCCCTACCCGAACCCCTCCCCGAACCCGTACCCTAAGCCATACCCTAACCCTCACCCTAACCCTAACCCTAACCCTAAGCTACCCTTGACTGCTTCTGCCTCCAATAGATTTCCTAAGCACTAGTGTTTTAAGGAACAGGTTAAAAAGAGAATCCTAATGTGATTTCTTGATAATGGGTGTGTTCCTTATGTTCTCCTAGTGTCTAAACGCTTCTCCATGGCTGGACCCCCAAATAATATTCCTTTACGTGCTAAGGGGTATCTAGAGAGTGGGATAGGTTTAATAACTAACCTCACCCTATCGCGTATCCTAACCCTAAACCCTACCCTACCCCTAACGCATACCCTAATCCTAACCCGTACCGTAAACCGAGCCCTAACCCTAACACTAGCCCTAACCCTAACCCTAACCCATACCCTACGCCCTACCCGAACCCCTCCCCGAACCCGTACCCTAAGCCGTACCCTAACCCTCATTCTAACCCTAACCCTAACCCTAAGCTACCCTTGACTGCTTCTGCCTCCAATGGATTTCCTAAGCACTAGTGTTTTAAGGAACAGGTTAAAAAGAGAATCCTAATGTGATTTCTTGATAATGGGTGTGTTCCTTATCTTCTCCTAGTGTCTAAACTCTTCTCCATGGCTGGACCCCCAAATAATATTCCTTTACGTGCTAAGGGGTATCTAGAGAGTGGGATAGGTTTAATAACTACCCTCACCCTAATGCATACCCTAACCCTAACCCCTAACCTAACCCTAACGCGTACCCTAATCCTAACCCGTACCCTAAACCGAGCCCTAACCCTAACACTAGCCCTAACTCTAACCCTAACCCATACCCTACGCCCTACCCGAACCCCTCCCCGAACCCGTACCCTAAGCCGTACCCTAACCCTCACCCTAACCCTAACCCTAACCCTCAATCTAACCCTGACTCTAACCCTAAGCTACCCTTGACTGCTTCTGCCTCCAATAGATTTCCTAAGCACTAGTGTTTTAAGGAACAGGTTAAAAAGAGAATCCTAATGTGATTTCTTGATAATGGGTGTGTTCCTTATCTTCACCTAGTGTCTAAACTCTTCTCCATGGCTGGACCCCCAAATAATATTCCTTTACGTGCTAAGGGGTATCTAGAGAGTGGGATAGGTTTAATAACTACCCTAACCCTAACGCGAACCCTAACCCTAACCCCTACCCTAACCCTAACGCGTACCCTAATCCTAACCCGTACCCTAAACCGAGCCCTAACCCTAACACTAGCCCTAACCCTAACCCTAACCCATACCCTACGCCCTACACGAACACCTCCCCGAACCCGTACCCTGAGCCGTACCCTAACCCTCACCCTAACCCTAACCCTAAGCTACCCTTGACTGCTTCTGCCTCCAATAGATATCCTAAGCACTAGTGTTTTAAGGAACAGTTTAAAAAGAGAATCATATTGTGATTTCTTGATAATGGTTGTGTTCCTTATCTTCTCCTAGTGTCTAAACTCTTCTCCATGGCTGGACCCCCAAATAATATTCCTTTACGTGCTAAGGGGTATCTATAGAGAGGGAGAGGTTTAATAACTACCCTCACCCTAACGCGTACCCTAACCCTAACCCCTACCCTAACACTAACGTGTACCCTAATCCTAACCCGTACCCTAAACCGAGCCATAACCCTAACACTAACCCTAACCCTAACCCTAACATATACCCTACGCCCTACCCAAACCCCTCCCCGAACCCGTACCCTAAGCCGTACCCTAACCCTCACCCTAACCCTAACCCTAACCCTAAGCTACCCTTGAATGCGTCTGCCTCCAATAGATTTCCTAAGCACTAGTGTTTTAAGGAACAGGTTAAAAAGAGAATCCTAATGTGATTACTTGATAATGGGTGTGTTCCTTATCTTCTCCTAGTGTCTAAACCCTTCTCCATGGCTGGACCCCCAAATAATATTCCTTTACGTGCTAAGGGGTATCTATAGAGAGGGAGAGGTTTAATAACTACCCTCACCCTAACGCGTACCCTAACCCTAACCCCTACCCTAACACTAACGCGTACCCTAATCCTAACCCGTACCCTAAACCGAGCCATAACCCTAATCCTAACCCTAACCCTAACCCTAACACATACCCTACGACCTACCCGAACCCCTCCCCGAACCCGTACCCTAAGCCGTACCCTAACCCTCACCCTAACCCTAACCCTAATCCTAAGCTACCCTTGACTGCTTCTGCCTCCAATAGAATTCCTAAGCACTAGTGTTTTAAGGAACAGGTTAAAAAGAGAATCCTAATGTGATTTCTTGATAATGGGTGTGTTCCTTATCTTCTCCTAGTGTCTAAACTCTTCTCCATGGCTGGACCCCCAAATAATACTCCTTTACGTGCTAAGGGGTATCTAGAGAGTGGGATAGGTTTAATAACTACCCTCACCCTATCGCGTACCCTAACCCTAACCCCTACCCTAACACTAACGCGTACCCTAATCCTAACCCGTACCCTAAACCGAGCCCTAACCCTAACACTAACCCTAACCCTAACCCTAACCCATACCCTACGCCCTACCCGAACCCCTCCCCGAACCCGTACCCTAAGCCATACCCTAACCCTCACCCTAACCCTAACCCTAACCCTAAGCTACCCTTGACTGCTTCTGCCTCCAATAGATTTCCTAAGCACTAGTGTTTTAAGGAACAGGTTAAAAAGAGAATCCTAATGTGATTTCTTGATAATGGGTGTGTTCCTTATCTTCTCCTAGTGTCTAAACGCTTCTCCATGGCTGGACCCCCAAATAATATTCCTTTACGTGCTAAGGGGTATCTAGAGAGTGGGATAGGTTTAATAACTAACCTCACCCTATCGCGTACCCTAACCCTAAACCCTACCCTACCCCTAACGCATACCCTAATCCTAACCCGTACCCTAAACCGAGCCCTAACCCTAACACTAGCCCTAACCCTAACCCTAACCCCTACCCTAACCCTAACGTGTACCCTAATCCTAACCCGTACCCTAAACCGAGCCCTAACCCTAACCCTAACACTAACGCTAACTCTAACCCTAACCCATACCGTACGCCCTAACCGAACCCCTCCCCGAACCCGTACCCTAAGCCGTACCCTAACCCTCAATCTAACCCTAACTCTAACCCTAAGCTACCCTTGACTGCTTCTGCCTCCAATAGATTTCCTAAGCACTAGTGTTTTAAGGAACAGGTTAAAAAGAGAATCCTAATGTGATCTCTTGATAATGGGTGTGTTCCTTATCTTCTCCTAGTGTCTAAACTCTTTTCCATGGCTGGACCCCCAAATAATATTCCTTTACGTGCTAAGGGGTATCTACAGAGTGGGATAGGTTTCAAAACTACCCTCACCCTAACGCGTACCCTAACCCTAACACCTACCCTAACCCTAACGCGTACCCTAATCCTAACCCGTACCCTAAACAGAGCCCTAACCCTAACACTAGCCCTAACCCTAACCCTAATCCATACCCTACGCCCTACCCGAACCCCTCCCCGAACCCGTACCCTAAGCCGTACCCTAACCCTCACCCTCACCCTAACCCTAACCCTAAGCTACCCTTGACTGCTTCTGCCTCCAATAGATTTCCTAAGCACTAGTGTTTTAAGGAACAGTTTAAAAAGAGAATCATATTGTGATTTCTTGATAATGGGTGTGTTCCTTATCTTCTCCTAGTGTCTAAACTCTTCTCCATGGCTGGACCCCCAAATAATATTCCTTTACGTGCTAAGGGGTATCTAGAGAGTGGGATAGGTTTAATAACTACCCTCACCCTATCGCGTACCCTAACCCTAACCCCTACCCTAACACTAACGCGTACCCTAATCCTAACCCGTACCCTAAACCGAGCCCTAACCCTAACACTAACCCTAACCCTAACCCTAACCCATACCCTACGCCCTACCCGAACCCCTCCCCGAACCCGTAACCTAATCCGTACCCTAACCCTCAATCTAACCCTAACCCTAACCCTAAGCTACCCTTGACTGCTTCTGCCTCCAATAGATTTCCTAAGCACTAGTGTTTTAAGGAACAGGTTAAAAAGAGAATCCTAATGTGATTTCTTGATAATGGGTGTGTTCCTTATCTTCTCCTAGTGTCTAAACTCTTCTCCATGGCTGGACCCCCAAATAATATTCCTTTACGTGCTAAGGGGTATCTAGAGAGTGGGATAGGTTTAATAACTACCCTCACACTAAAGCGTACCCTAACCCTAACCCCTTCCCTAATCCTAACCCGTATCCTAAACCGAGCCCTAACCCTAACACTAACCCTATCCCTAACCCTAACCCATACCCTACGCCCTACCCGAACCCCTCCCCGAACCCGTACCCTAAGCCGTAACCTAACCCTCACCCTAACCCTAACCCTAACCCTAAGCTACCCTTGATTGCTTCTGCCTCCAATAGATTTCCTAAGCACTAGTGTTTTAAGGAACAGGTTAAAAAGAGAATCCTAATGTGATTTCTTGATAATGGGTGTGTTCCTTATCTTCTCCTAGTGTCTAAACGCTTCTCCATGGCTGGACCCCCAAATAATATTCCTTTACGTGCTAAGGGGTATCTAGAGAGTGGGATAGGTTTAATAACTAACCTCACCCTATCGCGTATCCTAACCCTAAACCCTACCCTACCCCTAACGCATACCCTAATCCTAACCCGTACCGTAAACCGAGCCCTAACCCTAACACTAGCCCTAACCCTAACCCTAACCCATACCCTACGCCCTACCCGAACCCCTCCCCGAACCCGTACCCTAAGCCGTACCCTAACCCTCATTCTAACCCTAACCCTAACCCTAAGCTACCCTTGACTGCTTCTGCCTCCAATGGATTTCCTAAGCACTAGTGTTTTAAGGAACAGGTTAAAAAGAGAATCCTAATGTGATTTCTTGATAATGGGTGTGTTCCTTATCTTCTCCTAGTGTCTAAACTCTTCTCCATGGCTGGACCCCCAAATAATATTCCTTTACGTGCTAAGGGGTATCTAGAGAGTGGGATAGGTTTAATAACTACCCTCACCCTAATGCATACCCTAACCCTAACCCCTAACCTAACCCTAACGCGTACCCTAATCCTAACCCGTACCCTAAACCGAGCCCTAACCCTAACACTAGCCCTAACTCTAACCCTAACCCATACCCTACGCCCTACCCGAACCCCTCCCCGAACCCGTACCCTAAGCCGTACCCTAACCCTCACCCTAACCCTAACCCTAACCCTCAATCTAACCCTGACTCTAACCCTAAGCTACCCTTGACTGCTTCTGCCTCCAATAGATTTCCTAAGCACTAGTGTTTTAAGGAACAGGTTAAAAAGAGAATCCTAATGTGATTTCTTGATAATGGGTGTGTTCCTTATCTTCACCTAGTGTCTAAACTCTTCTCCATGGCTGGACCCCCAAATAATATTCCTTTACGTGCTAAGGGGTATCTAGAGAGTGGGATAGGTTTAATAACTACCCTAACCCTAACGCGAACCCTAATCCTAACCCGTACCCTAAACCGAGCCCTAACCCTAACACTAGCCCTAACCCTAACCCTAACCCATACCCTACGCCCTACACGAACACCTCCCCGAACCCGTACCCTGAGCCGTACCCTAACCCTCACCCTAACCCTAACCCTAAGCTACCCTTGACTGCTTCTGCCTCCAATAGATATCCTAAGCACTAGTGTTTTAAGGAACAGTTTAAAAAGAGAATCATATTGTGATTTCTTGATAATGGTTGTGTTCCTTATCTTCTCCTAGTGTCTAAACTCTTCTCCATGGCTGGACCCCCAAATAATATTCCTTTACGTGCTAAGGGGTATCTATAGAGAGGGAGAGGTTTAATAACTACCCTCACCCTAACGCGTACCCTAACCCTAACCCCTACCCTAACACTAACGTGTACCCTAATCCTAACCCGTACCCTAAACCGAGCCATAACCCTAACACTAACCCTAACCCTAACCCTAACATATACCCTACGCCCTACCCAAACCCCTCCCCGAACCCGTACCCTAAGCCGTACCCTAACCCTCACCCTAACCCTAACCCTAACCCTAAGCTACCCTTGAATGCGTCTGCCTCCAATAGATTTCCTAAGCACTAGTGTTTTAAGGAACAGGTTAAAAAGAGAATCCTAATGTGATTTCTTGATAATGGGTGTGTTCCTTATCTTCTCCTAGTGTCTAAACCCTTCTCCATGGCTGGACCCCCAAATAATATTCCTTTACGTGCTAAGGGGTATCTATAGAGAGGGAGAGGTTTAATAACTACCCTCACCCTAACGCGTACCCTAACCCTAACCCCTACCCTAACACTAACGCGTACCCTAATCCTAACCCGTACCCTAAACCGAGCCATAACCCTAATCCTAACCCTAACCCTAACCCTAACACATACCCTACGACCTACCCGAACCCCTCCCCGAACCCGTACCCTAAGCCGTACCCTAACCCTCACCCTAACCCTAACCCTAATCCTAAGCTACCCTTGACTGCTTCTGCCTCCAATAGAATTCCTAAGCACTAGTGTTTTAAGGAACAGGTTAAAAAGAGAATCCTAATGTGATTTCTTGATAATGGGTGTGTTCCTTATCTTCTCCTAGTGTCTAAACTCTTCTCCATGGCTGGACCCCCAAATAATACTCCTTTACGTGCTAAGGGGTATCTAGAGAGTGGGATAGGTTTAATAACTACCCTCACCCTATCGCGTACCCTAACCCTAACCCCTACCCTAACACTAACGCGTACCCTAATCCTAACCCGTACCCTAAACCGAGCCCTAACCCTAACACTAACCCTAACCCTAACCCTAACCCATACCCTACGCCCTACCCGAACCCCTCCCCGAACCCGTACCCTAAGCCATACCCTAACCCTCACCCTAACCCTAACCCTAACCCTAAGCTACCCTTGACTGCTTCTGCCTCCAATAGATTTCCTAAGCACTAGTGTTTTAAGGAACAGGTTAAAAAGAGAATCCTAATGTGATTTCTTGATAATGGGTGTGTTCCTTATCTTCTCCTAGTGTCTAAACGCTTCTCCATGGCTGGACCCCCAAATAATATTCCTTTACGTGCTAAGGGGTATCTAGAGAGTGGGATAGGTTTAATAACTAACCTCACCCTATCGCGTACCCTAACCCTAAACCCTACCCTACCACTAACGCATACCCTAATCCTAACCCGTACCCTAAACCGAGCCCTAACCCTAACACTAGCCCTAACCCTAACCCTAACCCCTACCCTAACCCTAACGTGTACCCTAATCCTAACCCGTACCCTAAACCGAGCCCTAACCCTAACCCTAACACTAACGCTAACTCTAACCCTAACCCATACCGTACGCCCTAACCGAACCCCTCCCCGAACCCGTACCCTAAGCCGTACCCTAACCCTCAATCTAACCCTAACTCTAACCCTAAGCTACCCTTGACTGCTTCTGCCTCCAATAGATTTCCTAAGCACTAGTGTTTTAAGGAACAGGTTAAAAAGAGAATCCTAATGTGATTTCTTGATAATGGGTGTGTTCCTTATCTTCTCCTAGTGTCTAAATTCTTCTCCAAGGCTGGACCCCCAAATAATATTCCTTTACGTGCTAAGGGGTATCTATAGAGAGGGAGAGGTTTAATAACTACCCTCACCCTAACGCGTACCCTAACCCTAACCCCTACCCTAACCCTAACACGTACCCTAATCCTAACCCGTACCCTAAACCGAGCCCTAACCCTAACACTAGCCCTAACCCTAACCATAACCCATACCCTACGACCTACCCGAACCCCTCCCCGAACCCGTACCCTAAGCCGTACCCTAACCCTCACCCTAACCCTAACCCTAATCCTAAGCTACCCTTGACTGCTTCTGCCTCCAATAGAATTCCTAAGCACTAGTGTTTTAAGGAACAGGTTAAAAAGAGAATCCTAATGTGATTTCTTGATAATGGGTGTGTTCCTTATCTTCTCCTAGTGTCTAAACTCTTCTCCATGGCTGGACCCCCAAATAATACTCCTTTACGTGCTAAGGGGTATCTAGAGAGTGGGATAGCTTTAATTACTAACCTCACCCTATCGCGTACCCTAACCCTAACCCCTACCCTAACACTAACGCGTACCCTAATCCTAACCCGTACCCTAAACCGAGCCCTAACCCTAACACTAACCCTAACCCTAACCCTAACCCATACCCTACGCCCTACCCGAACCCCTCCCCGAACCCGTACCCTAAGCCATACCCTAACCCTCACCCTAACCCTAACCCTAACCCTAAGCTACCCTTGACTGCTTCTGCCTCCAATAGATTTCCTAAGCACTAGTGTTTTAAGGAACAGGTTAAAAAGAGAATCCTAATGTGATTTCTTGATAATGGGTGTGTTCCTTATCTTCTCCTAGTGTCTAAACGCTTCTCCATGGCTGGACCCCCAAATAATATTCCTTTACGTGCTAAGGGGTATCTAGAGAGTGGGATAGGTTTAATAACTAACCTCACCCTATCGCGTATCCTAACCCTAAACCCTACCCTACCCCTAACGCATACCCTAATCCTAACCCGTACCGTAAACCGAGCCCTAACCCTAACACTAGCCCTAACCCTAACCCTAACCCATACCCTACGCCCTACCCGAACCCCTCCCCGAACCCGTACCCTAAGCCGTACCCTAACCCTCATTCTAACCCTAACCCTAACCCTAAGCTACCCTTGACTGCTTCTGCCTCCAATGGATTTCCTAAGCACTAGTGTTTTAAGGAACAGGTTAAAAAGAGAATCCTAATGTGATTTCTTGATAATGGGTGTGTTCCTTATCTTCTCCTAGTGTCTAAACTCTTCTCCATGGCTGGACCCCCAAATAATATTCCTTTACGTGCTAAGGGGTATCTAGAGAGTGGGATAGGTTTAATAACTACCCTCACCCTAATGCATACCCTAACCCTAACCCCTAACCTAACCCTAACGCGTACCCTAATCCTAACCCGTACCCTAAACCGAGCCCTAACCCTAACACTAGCCCTAACTCTAACCCTAACCCATACCCTACGCCCTACCCGAACCCCTCCCCGAACCCGTACCCTAAGCCGTACCCTAACCCTCACCCTAACCCTAACCCTAACCCTCAATCTAACCCTGACTCTAACCCTAAGCTACCCTTGACTGCTTCTGCCTCCAATAGATTTCCTAAGCACTAGTGTTTTAAGGAACAGGTTAAAAAGAGAATCCTAATGTGATTTCTTGATAATGGGTGTGTTCCTTATCTTCACCTAGTGTCTAAACTCTTCTCCATGGCTGGACCCCCAAATAATATTCCTTTACGTGCTAAGGGGTATCTAGAGAGTGGGATAGGTTTAATAACTACCCTAACCCTAACGCGAACCCTAACCCTAACCCCTACCCTAACCCTAACGCGTACCCTAATCCTAACCCGTACCCTAAACCGAGCCCTAACCCTAACACTAGCCCTAACCCTAACCCTAACCCATACCCTACGCCCTACACGAACACCTCCCCGAACCCGTACCCTGAGCCGTACCCTAACCCTCACCCTAACCCTAACCCTAAGCTACCCTTGACTGCTTCTGCCTCCAATAGATATCCTAAGCACTAGTGTTTTAAGGAACAGTTTAAAAAGAGAATCATATTGTGATTTCTTGATAATGGTTGTGTTCCTTATCTTCTCCTAGTGTCTAAACTCTTCTCCATGGCTGGACCCCCAAATAATATTCCTTTACGTGCTAAGGGGTATCTATAGAGAGGGAGAGGTTTAATAACTACCCTCACCCTAACGCGTACCCTAACCCTAACCCCTACCCTAACACTAACGTGTACCCTAATCCTAACCCGTACCCTAAACCGAGCCATAACCCTAACACTAACCCTAACCCTAACCCTAACATATACCCTACGCCCTACCCAAACCCCTCCCCGAACCCGTACCCTAAGCCGTACCCTAACCCTCACCCTAACCCTAACCCTAACCCTAAGCTACCCTTGAATGCGTCTGCCTCCAATAGATTTCCTAAGCACTAGTGTTTTAAGGAACAGGTTAAAAAGAGAATCCTAATGTGATTACTTGATAATGGGTGTGTTCCTTATCTTCTCCTAGTGTCTAAACCCTTCTCCATGGCTGGACCCCCAAATAATATTCCTTTACGTGCTAAGGGGTATCTATAGAGAGGGAGAGGTTTAATAACTACCCTCACCCTAACGCGTACCCTAACCCTAACCCCTACCCTAACACTAACGCGTACCCTAATCCTAACCCGTACCCTAAACCGAGCCATAACCCTAATCCTAACCCTAACCCTAACCCTAACACATACCCTACGACCTACCCGAACCCCTCCCCGAACCCGTACCCTAAGCCGTACCCTAACCCTCACCCTAACCCTAACCCTAATCCTAAGCTACCCTTGACTGCTTCTGCCTCCAATAGAATTCCTAAGCACTAGTGTTTTAAGGAACAGGTTAAAAAGAGAATCCTAATGTGATTTCTTGATAATGGGTGTGTTCCTTATCTTCTCCTAGTGTCTAAACTCTTCTCCATGGCTGGACCCCCAAATAATACTCCTTTACGTGCTAAGGGGTATCTAGAGAGTGGGATAGGTTTAATAACTACCCTCACCCTATCGCGTACCCTAACCCTAACCCCTACCCTAACACTAACGCGTACCCTAATCCTAACCCGTACCCTAAACCGAGCCCTAACCCTAACACTAACCCTAACCCTAACCCTAACCCATACCCTACGCCCTACCCGAACCCCTCCCCGAACCCGTACCCTAAGCCATACCCTAACCCTCACCCTAACCCTAACCCTAACCCTAAGCTACCCTTGACTGCTTCTGCCTCCAATAGATTTCCTAAGCACTAGTGTTTTAAGGAACAGGTTAAAAAGAGAATCCTAATGTGATTTCTTGATAATGGGTGTGTTCCTTATGTTCTCCTAGTGTCTAAACGCTTCTCCATGGCTGGACCCCCAAATAATATTCCTTTACGTGCTAAGGGGTATCTAGAGAGTGGGATAGGTTTAATAACTAACCTCACCCTATCGCGTATCCTAACCCTAAACCCTACCCTACCCCTAACGCATACCCTAATCCTAACCCGTACCGTAAACCGAGCCCTAACCCTAACACTAGCCCTAACCCTAACCCTAACCCATACCCTACGCCCTACCCGAACCCCTCCCCGAACCCGTACCCTAAGCCGTACCCTAACCCTCATTCTAACCCTAACCCTAACCCTAAGCTACCCTTGACTGCTTCTGCCTCCAATGGATTTCCTAAGCACTAGTGTTTTAAGGAACAGGTTAAAAAGAGAATCCTAATGTGATTTCTTGATAATGGGTGTGTTCCTTATCTTCTCCTAGTGTCTAAACTCTTCTCCATGGCTGGACCCCCAAATAATATTCCTTTACGTGCTAAGGGGTATCTAGAGAGTGGGATAGGTTTAATAACTACCCTCACCCTAATGCATACCCTAACCCTAACCCCTAACCTAACCCTAACGCGTACCCTAATCCTAACCCGTACCCTAAACCGAGCCCTAACCCTAACACTAGCCCTAACTCTAACCCTAACCCATACCCTACGCCCTACCCGAACCCCTCCCCGAACCCGTACCCTAAGCCGTACCCTAACCCTCACCCTAACCCTAACCCTAACCCTCAATCTAACCCTGACTCTAACCCTAAGCTACCCTTGACTGCTTCTGCCTCCAATAGATTTCCTAAGCACTAGTGTTTTAAGGAACAGGTTAAAAAGAGAATCCTAATGTGATTTCTTGATAATGGGTGTGTTCCTTATCTTCACCTAGTGTCTAAACTCTTCTCCATGGCTGGACCCCCAAATAATATTCCTTTACGTGCTAAGGGGTATCTAGAGAGTGGGATAGGTTTAATAACTACCCTAACCCTAACGCGAACCCTAACCCTAACCCCTACCCTAACCCTAACGCGTACCCTAATCCTAACCCGTACCCTAAACCGAGCCCTAACCCTAACACTAGCCCTAACCCTAACCCTAACCCATACCCTACGCCCTACACGAACACCTCCCCGAACCCGTACCCTGAGCCGTACCCTAACCCTCACCCTAACCCTAACCCTAAGCTACCCTTGACTGCTTCTGCCTCCAATAGATATCCTAAGCACTAGTGTTTTAAGGAACAGTTTAAAAAGAGAATCATATTGTGATTTCTTGATAATGGTTGTGTTCCTTATCTTCTCCTAGTGTCTAAACTCTTCTCCATGGCTGGACCCCCAAATAATATTCCTTTACGTGCTAAGGGGTATCTATAGAGAGGGAGAGGTTTAATAACTACCCTCACCCTAACGCGTACCCTAACCCTAACCCCTACCCTAACACTAACGTGTACCCTAATCCTAACCCGTACCCTAAACCGAGCCATAACCCTAACACTAACCCTAACCCTAACCCTAACATATACCCTACGCCCTACCCAAACCCCTCCCCGAACCCGTACCCTAAGCCGTACCCTAACCCTCACCCTAACCCTAACCCTAACCCTAAGCTACCCTTGAATGCGTCTGCCTCCAATAGATTTCCTAAGCACTAGTGTTTTAAGGAACAGGTTAAAAAGAGAATCCTAATGTGATTACTTGATAATGGGTGTGTTCCTTATCTTCTCCTAGTGTCTAAACCCTTCTCCATGGCTGGACCCCCAAATAATATTCCTTTACGTGCTAAGGGGTATCTATAGAGAGGGAGAGGTTTAATAACTACCCTCACCCTAACGCGTACCCTAACCCTAACCCCTACCCTAACACTAACGCGTACCCTAATCCTAACCCGTACCCTAAACCGAGCCATAACCCTAATCCTAACCCTAACCCTAACCCTAACACATACCCTACGACCTACCCGAACCCCTCCCCGAACCCGTACCCTAAGCCGTACCCTAACCCTCACCCTAACCCTAACCCTAATCCTAAGCTACCCTTGACTGCTTCTGCCTCCAATAGAATTCCTAAGCACTAGTGTTTTAAGGAACAGGTTAAAAAGAGAATCCTAATGTGATTTCTTGATAATGGGTGTGTTCCTTATCTTCTCCTAGTGTCTAAACTCTTCTCCATGGCTGGACCCCCAAATAATACTCCTTTACGTGCTAAGGGGTATCTAGAGAGTGGGATAGGTTTAATAACTACCCTCACCCTATCGCGTACCCTAACCCTAACCCCTACCCTAACACTAACGCGTACCCTAATCCTAACCCGTACCCTAAACCGAGCCCTAACCCTAACACTAACCCTAACCCTAACCCTAACCCATACCCTACGCCCTACCCGAACCCCTCCCCGAACCCGTACCCTAAGCCATACCCTAACCCTCACCCTAACCCTAACCCTAACCCTAAGCTACCCTTGACTGCTTCTGCCTCCAATAGATTTCCTAAGCACTAGTGTTTTAAGGAACAGGTTAAAAAGAGAATCCTAATGTGATTTCTTGATAATGGGTGTGTTCCTTATCTTCTCCTAGTGTCTAAACGCTTCTCCATGGCTGGACCCCCAAATAATATTCCTTTACGTGCTAAGGGGTATCTAGAGAGTGGGATAGGTTTAATAACTAACCTCACCCTATCGCGTACCCTAACCCTAAACCCTACCCTACCCCTAACGCATACCCTAATCCTAACCCGTACCCTAAACCGAGCCCTAACCCTAACACTAGCCCTAACCCTAACCCTAACCCCTACCCTAACCCTAACGTGTACCCTAATCCTAACCCGTACCCTAAACCGAGCCCTAACCCTAACCCTAACACTAACGCTAACTCTAACCCTAACCCATACCGTACGCCCTAACCGAACCCCTCCCCGAACCCGTACCCTAAGCCGTACCCTAACCCTCAATCTAACCCTAACTCTAACCCTAAGCTACCCTTGACTGCTTCTGCCTCCAATAGATTTCCTAAGCACTAGTGTTTTAAGGAACAGGTTAAAAAGAGAATCCTAATGTGATTTCTTGATAATGGGTGTGTTCCTTATCTTCTCCTCGTGTCTAAACTCTTCTCCATGGCTGGACCCCCAAATAATATTCCTTTACGTGCTAAGGGGTATCTAGAGAGTGGGATAGGTTTAATAACTACCCTCACTCTAAAGCGTACCCTAACCCTAACCCCTTCCCTAATCCTAACCCGTATCCTAAACCGAGCCCTAACCCTAACACTAACCCTATCCCTAACCCTAACCCATACCCTACGCCCTACCCGAACCCCTCCCCGAACCCGTACCCTAAGCCGTAACCTAACCCTCACCCTAACCCTAACCCTAACCCTAAGCTACCCTTGATTGCTTCTGCCTCCAATAGATTTCCTAAGCACTAGTGTTTTAAGGAACAGGTTAAAAAGAGAATCCTAATGTGATTTCTTGATAATGGGTGTGTTCCTTATCTTCTCCTCGTGTCTAAACTCTTCTCCATGGCTGGACCCTCAAATAATATTCCTTTTCGTGCTAAAGCGTATCTAGAGAGTGGGATAGGTTTAATAACTACCCTCACCCTAACGCGTACCCTAAACCTAACCCCTAACCTAACCCTAACGCGTACCCTAATCCTAACCAGTACCCTAAACCGAGCCCTAACCCTAACACTAGCCCTAACCCTAACCCTAACTCATAGCCTACGCCCTACCCGAACCCCTCCCCGAACCCGTACCCTAAGCCGTACCCTAAACCTCACCCTAACCCTCACCCTAACCCTAAGCTACCCTTGACTGCTTCTGCCTCCAATAGATTTCCTAAGCACTAGTGTTTTAAGGAACAGGTTAAAAAGAGAATGCTAATGTGATTTCTTGATAATGGGTGTGTTCCTTATCTTCTCCTCGTATCTAACCTCTTCTCCTTGGCTGGACCCCCAAATAATATTCCTTTACGTGCTAAGGGTTATCTAGAGAGTGGGATAGGTTTAATAACTACCCTCACCCTAAAGCGTACCCTAACCCTAACCCCTACCCTAACCCTAACTCGTACCCTAATCCTAACCCGTACCCTAAACTGAGCCCTAATCCTAACACTAGCCCTAACCCTAACCCTAACCCATACCCTACGCCCTACCCGAAAGCCTCACCGAACCCGTACCCTAAGCCGTACCCTAACCCTCACCCTAACCCTAACCCTAACCCTAAGCTACCCTTGATTGCTTTTGCCTCCAATCGATTTCCTAAGCACTAGTGTTTTAAGGAACAGGTTAAAAAGAGAATCCTAATGTGATTTCTTAATAATGGGTGTGTTTCTTATCTTCTCCTAGTGTCTAAACTCTTCTCCATGGCTGGACCCCCAAATAATATTCCTTTACGTGCTAAGGGGTATCTAGAGAGTGGGATAGGTTTAATAACTAACCTCACCATATCGCGTAACCTAACCCTAACCCCTACCCTAACCCTAACGCGTACCCTAATCCTAACCCATAGCCTAAACCGAGCCCTAACCCTAACCCTAACACTAACGCTAACTCTAACCCTAACCCATACCGTACGCCCTAACCGAACCCCTCCCCGAACCCGTACCCTAAGCCGTACCCTAACCCTCAATCTAACCCTAACTCTAACCCTAAGCTACCCTTGACTGCTTCTGCCTCCAATAGATTTCCTAAGCACTAGTGTTTTAAGGAACAGGTTAAAAAGAGAATCCTAATGTGATTTCTTGATAATGGGTGTGTTCCTTATCTTCTCCTAGTGTCTAAACTCTTTTCCATGGCTGGACCCCCAAATAATATTCCTTTACGTGCTAAGGGGTATCTACAGAGTGGGATAGGTTTAAAAACTACCCTCACCCTAACGCGTACCCTAACCCTAACACCTACCCTAACCCTAACGCGTACCCTAATCCTAACCCGTACCCTAAACAGAGCCCTAACCCTAACACTAGCCCTAACCCTAACACTAACCCATACCCTACGCCCTACCCGAACCCCTCCCCGAACCCGTACCCTAAGCCGTACCCTAACCCTCACCCTAACCCTAACCCTAACCCTAAGCTACCCTTGACTGCTTCTGCCTCCAATAGATTTCCTAAGCACTAGTGTTTTAAGGAACAGTTTAAAAAGAGAATCATATTGTGATTTCTTGATAATGGGTGTTTTCCTTATCTTCTCCTAGTGTCTAAACTCTTCTCCATGGCTGGACCCCCAAATAATATTCCTTTACGTGCTAAGGGGTATCTAGAGAGTGGGATAGGTTTAATAACTACCCTCACCCTATCGCGTACCCTAACCCTAACCCCTACCCTAACACTAACGCGTACCCTAATCCTAACCCGTACCCTAAACCGAGCCCTAACCCTAACACTAACCCTAACCCTAACCCTAACCCATACCCTACGCCCTACCTGAACCCCTCCCCGAACCCGTACCCTAAGCCGTACCCTAACCCTCAATCTAACCCTAACCCTAACCCTAAGCTACCCTTGACTGCTTCTGCCTCCAATAGATTTCCTAAGCACTAGTGTTTTAAGGAACAGGTTAAAAAGAGAATCCTAATGTGATTTCTTGATAATGGGTGTGTTCCTTATCTTCTCCTAGTGTCTAAACTCTTCTCCATGGCTGGACCCCCAAATAATATTCCTTTACGTGCTAAGGGGTATCTAGAGAGTGGGATAGGTTTAATAACTACCCTCACACTAAAGCGTACCCTAACCCTAACCCCTTCCCTAATCCTAACCCGTATCCTAAACCGAGCCCTAACCCTAACACTAACCCTATCCCTAACCCTAACCCATACCCTACGCCCTACCCGAACCCCTCCCCGAACCCGTACCCTAAGCCGTACCCTAACCCTCACCCTAACCCTAACCCTAACCCTAAGCTACCCTTGATTGCTTCTGCCTCCAATAGATTTCCTAAGCACTAGTGTTTTAAGGAACAGGTTAAAAAGAGAATCCTAATGTGATTTCTTGATAATGGGTGTGTTCCTTATCTTCTCCTAGTGTCTAAACTCTTTTCCATGGCTGGACCCGCAAATAATATTCCTTTACGTGCTAAGGGGTATCTAGAGAGTGGGATAGGTTTAATAACTAACCTCACCCTAACGCGTACCCTAACCCTAAACCCTACCCTAACCCTAACGCGTACACTAAACCTAACCCGTAGAATAAACCGAGCCCTAACCCTAACCCTAACACTAACCCTAACCCTAACCCTAACACATACCGTACGACCTAACCGAACCCCTCCCCGAACCCGTACCCTAAGCCGTACCCTAACCCTCAATCTAACCCTAACTTTAACCCTAAGCTACCCTTGACTGCTTCTTCCTCCAATAGATTTCCTAAGCACTAGTGTTTTAAGGAACAGTTAAAAAAGAGAATCATATTGTGATTTCTTGATAATGGGTGTGTTCCTTAATTTCTACTAGTGTCTAAACTCTTCTCCATGGCTGGACCCCCAAATAATATTCCTTTACGTGCTAAGGGTTATCTAGAGAGTGGGATAGGTTTAATAACTACCCTCACCCTAAAGCGTACCCTAACCCTAACCCCTACCCTAACCCTAACTCGTACCCTAATCCTAACCCGTACCCTAAACTGAGCCCTAATCCTAACACTAGCCCTAACCCTAACCCTAACCCATACCCTACGCCCTACCCGAAAGCCTCCCCGAACCCGTACCCTAAGCCGTACCCTAACCCTCACCCTAACCCTAACCCTAACCCTAAGCTACCCTTGATTTCTTTTGCCTCCAATCGATTTCCTAAGCACTAGTGTTTTAAGGAACAGGTTAAAAAGAGAATCCTAATGTGATTTCTTAATAATGGGTGTGTTTCTTATCTTCTCCTAGTGTCTAAACTCTTCTCCATGGCTGGACCCCCAAATAATATTCCTTTACGTGCTAAGGGGTATCTAGAGAGTGGGATAGGTTTAATAACTAACCTCACCATATCGCGTAACCTAACCCTAACCCCTACCCTAACCCTAACGCGTACCCTAATCCTAACCCATAGCCTAAACCGAGCCCTAACCCTAACCCTAACACTAACGCTAACTCTAACCCTAACCCATACCGTACGCCCTAACCGAACCCCTCCCCGAACCCGTACCCTAAGCCGTACCCTAACCCTCAATCTAACCCTAACTCTAACCCTAAGCTACCCTTGACTGCTTCTGCCTCCAATAGATTTCCTAAGCACTAGTGTTTTAAGGAACAGGTTAAAAAGAGAATCCTAATGTGATTTCTTGATAATGGGTGTGTTCCTTATCTTCTCCTAGTGTCTAAACTCTTTTCCATGGCTGGACCCCCAAATAATATTCCTTTACGTGCTAAGGGGTATCTACAGAGTGGGATAGGTTTAAAAACTACCCTCACCCTAACGCGTACCCTAACCCTAACACCTACCCTAACCCTAACGCGTACCCTAATCCTAACCCGTACCCTAAACAGAGCCCTAACCCTAACACTAGCCCTAACCCTAACACTAACCCATACCCTACGCCCTACCCGAACCCCTCCCCGAACCCGTACCCTAAGCCGTACCCTAACCCTCACCCTAACCCTAACCCTAACCCTAAGCTACCCTTGACTGCTTCTGCCTCCAATAGATTTCCTAAGCACTAGTGTTTTAAGGAACAGTTTAAAAAGAGAATCATATTGTGATTTCTTGATAATGGGTGTGTTCCTTATCTTCTCCTAGTGTCTAAACTCTTCTCCATGGCTGGACCCCCAAATAATATTCCTTTACGTGCTAAGGGGTATCTAGAGAGTGGGATAGGTTTAATAACTACCCTCACCCTATCGCGTACCCTAACCCTAACCCCTACCCTAACACTAACGCGTACCCTAATCCTAACCCGTACCCTAAACCGAGCCCTAACCCTAACACTAACCCTAACCCTAACCCTAACCCATACCCTACGCCCTACCAGAACCCCTCCCCGAACCCGTACCCTAAGCCGTACCCTAACCCTCAATCTAACCCTAACCCTAACCCTAAGCTACCCTTGACTGCTTCTGCCTCCAATAGATTTCCTAAGCACTAGTGTTTTAAGGAACAGGTTAAAAAGAGAATCCTAATGTGATTTCTTGATAATGGGTGTGTTCCTTATCTTCTCCTAGTGTCTAAACTCTTCTCCATGGCTGGACCCCCAAATAATATTCCTTTACGTGCTAAGGGGTATCTAGAGAGTGGGATAGGTTTAATAACTACCCTCACACTAAAGCGTACCCTAACCCTAACCCCTTCCCTAATCCTAACCCGTATCCTAAACCGAGCCCTAACCCTAACACTAACCCTATCCCTAACCCTAACCCATACCCTACGCCCTACCCGAACCCCTCCCCGAACCCGTACCCTAAGCCGTACCCTAACCCTCACCCTAACCCTAACCCTAACCCTAAGCTACCCTTGATTGCTTCTGCCTCCAATAGATTTCCTAAGCACTAGTGTTTTAAGGAACAGGTTAAAAAGAGAATCCTAATGTGATTTCTTGATAATGGGTGTGTTCCTTATCTTCTCCTAGTGTCTAAACTCTTTTCCATGGCTGGACCCGCAAATAATATTCCTTTACGTGCTAAGGGGTATCTAGAGAGTGGGATAGGTTTAATAACTAACCTCACCCTAACGCGTACCCTAACCCTAAACCCTACCCTAACCCTAACGCGTACACTAAACCTAACCCGTAGAATAAACCGAGCCCTAACCCTAACCCTAACACTAACCCTAACCCTAACCCTAACCCATACCGTACGACCTAACCGAACCCCTCCCCGAACCCGTACCCTAAGCCGTACCCTAACCCTCAATCTAACCCTAACTTTAACCCTAAGCTACCCTTGACTGCTTCTTCCTCCAATAGATTTCCTAAGCACTAGTGTTTTAAGGAACAGTTAAAAAAGAGAATCATATTGTGATTTCTTGATAATGGGTGTGTTCCTTAATTTCTACTAGTGTCTAAACTCTTCTCCATGGCTGGACCCCCAAATAATATTCCTTTACGTGCTAAGGGTTATCTAGAGAGTGGGATAGGTTTAATAACTACCCTCACCCTAAAGCGTACCCTAACCCTAACCCCTACCCTAACCCTAACTCGTACCCTAATCCTAACCCGTACCCTAAACTGAGCCCTAATCCTAACACTAGCCCTAACCCTAACCCTAACCCATACCCTACGCCCTACCCGAAAGCCTCCCCGAACCCGTACCCTAAGCCGTACCCTAACCCTCACCCTAACCCTAACCCTAACCCTAAGCTACCCTTGATTGCTTCTGCCTCCAATAGATTTCCTAAGCACTAGTGTTTTAAGGATCAGGTTAAAAAGAGAATCCTAATGTGATTTCTTAATAATGGGTGTGTTTCTTATCTTCTCCTAGTGTCTAAACTCTTCTCCATGGCTGGACCCCCAAATAATATTCATTTACGTGCTAAGGGGTATCTAGAGAGTGGGATAGGTTTAATAACTAACCTCACCCTATCGCGTACCCTAACCCTAACCCCTACCCTAACCCTAACGCGTACCCTAATCCTAACCCATAGCCTAAACCGAGCCCTAACCCTAACCCTAACACTAACGCTAACTCTAACCCTAACCCATACCGTACGCCCTAACCGAACCCCTCCCCGAACCCGTACCCTAAGCCGGACCCTAACCCTCAATCTAACCCTAACTCTAACCCTAAGCTACCCTTGACTGCTTCTGCCTCCAATAGATTTCCTAAGCACTAGTGTTTTAAGGAACAGGTTAAAAAGAGAATCCTAATGTGATTTCTTGATAATGGGTGTGTTCCTTATCTCCTCCTAGTGTCTAAACTCTTCTCCATGGCTGGACCCCCAAATAATATTCCTTTACGTGCTAAGGGGGATCTAGAGAGTGGGATAGGTTTAAAAACTACCCTCACCCTAACGCGTACCCTAACCCTAACCCCTACCCTAACCCTAACGCGTACCCTAATCCTAACCCGTACCCTAAACCAAGCCCTAACTCTAACACTAGCCCTAACCCTAACCCTAACCCATACCCTACGCCCTACCCGAACCCCTCCCCGAACCCGTACCCTAAGCCGTACCCTAACCCTCACCCTAACCCTAACCCTAACCCTAAGCTACTCTTGACTGCTTCTGCCTCCAATAGATTTCCTAAGCACTAGTGTTTTAAGGAACAGTTTAAAAAGAGAATCATATTGTGATTTCTTTATAATGGGTGTGTTCCTTATCTTCTCCTAGTGTCTAAACTCTTCTCCATGGCTGGACCCCCAAATAATATTCCTTTACGTGCTAAGGGGTATCTAGAGAGTGGGATAGGTTTAATAACTACCCTCAACCTATCGCGTACCCTAACCCTAACCCCTACCCTAACACTAACGCGTACCCTAATCCTAACCCTTACGCTAAACCGAGCCCTAACCCTAACACTAACCCTAACCCATACCCTACGCCCTACCCGAACCCCTCCCCGAACCCGTACCCTAAGCCGTACCCTAACCCTCACCCTAACCCTAACCCTAACCCTAAGCTACCCTTGATTGCTTCTGCCTCCAATAGATTTCCTAAGCACTAGTGTTTTAAGGAACAGGTTAAAAAGAGAATCCTAATGTGATTTCTTGATAATGGGTGTGTTCCTTATCTTCTCCTAGTGTCTAAACTCTTTTCCATGGCTGGACCCGCAAATAATATTCCTTTACGTGCTAAGGGGTATCTAGAGAGTGGGATAGGTTTAATAACTAACCTCACCCTAACGCGTACCCTAACCCTAAACCCTACCCTAACCCTAACGCGTACACTAAACCTAACCCGTAGAATAAACCGAGCCCTAACCCTAACCCTAACACTAACCCTAACCCTAACCCTAACCCATACCGTACGACCTAACCGAACCCCTCCCCGAACCCGTACCCTAAGCCGTACCCTAACCCTCAATCTAACCCTAACTTTAACCCTAAGCTACCCTTGACTGCTTCTTCCTCCAATAGATTTCCTAAGCACTAGTGTTTTAAGGAACAGTTAAAAAAGAGAATCATATTGTGATTTCTTGATAATGGGTGTGTTCCTTAATTTCTACTAGTGTCTAAACTCTTCTCCATGGCTGGACCCCCAAATAATATTCCTTTACGTGCTAAGGGGTATCTAGAGAGTGGGATAGGTTTAATAACTACCCTCACCCTAAAGCGTACCCTAACCCTAACCCCTACCCTAACCCTAAAGCGTACCCTAATCCTAACCCGTACCCTAAACCGAGCCCTAACCCTAACACTAACCCTAACCCTAACCCTAACCCATACCCTACGCCCTACCCGAACCCCTCCCTGAACCCGTACCCTAAGACGTACCCTAACCCTGATCCTAACCCTAACGCTAATCCTAAGCTACCCTTGACGGCTTCTGCCTCCAATAGATTTCCTAAGCACTAGTGTTTTAAGGAACAGGTTAAAAAGAGAATCCTAATGTGATTTCTTGATAATGGGTGTGTTCCTTATCTTCTCCTCGTGTCTAAACTCTTCTCCATGGCTGGACCACCAAATAATATTCCTTTACGTGCTAAGGGGTATCTAGAGAGTGGGATAGGTTTAATAACTACCCTCACCCTAAAGCGTACCCTAACCCTAACCCCTACCCTAACCCTAACGCGTACCGTAATCCTAACCCGTACCCTAAACCGAGCCCTAACCCTAACATTAACCCTAACCCTAACCAATACCCTACACCCTACCCGAACCCCTCCCCGAACCCGTACCCAAAGCCATACCCTAACCCTCACCCTAACCCTAACCCTAACCCTAAGCTACCCTTGACTGCTTCTGCCTCCAATAGATTTCCTAAGCACTAGTGTTTTAAGGAACAGGTTAAAAAGAGAATCATAATGTGATTTCGTGATAATGGGTGTGTTCCTTATCTTCTCCAAGTGTCTAAATTCTTCTCCATGGCTGGACTCCCAAATAATATTACTTTACGTGCTAAGGGGTATCTAGAGAGTGGGATAGGTTTAATAACTACCCTAACCCTAACGCGTACCCTAACCCTAACCCCTACCCTAACCCTAACGCGTACCCTAATCCTAACCAGTACCCTAAACCGAGCCCTAACTCTAA
This sequence comes from Balaenoptera acutorostrata, assembly GCF_949987535.1. Taxonomy (NCBI): domain Eukaryota; kingdom Metazoa; phylum Chordata; class Mammalia; order Artiodactyla; family Balaenopteridae; genus Balaenoptera; species Balaenoptera acutorostrata. The sequence goes on from NW_026646049.1 coordinate 181,405, forward strand.
CACTAACGCTAACTCTAACCCTAACCCATACCGTACGCCCTAACCGAACCCCTCCCCGAACCCGTACCCTAAGCCGTACCCTAACCCTCAATCTAACCCTAACTCTAACCCTAAGCTACCCTTGACTGCTTCTGCCTCCAATAGATTTCCTAAGCACTAGTGTTTTAAGGAACAGGTTAAAAAGAGAATCCTAATGTGATTTCTTGATAATGGGTGTGTTCCTTTTCTTCTCCTAGTGTCTAAACTCTTCTCCATGGCTGGACCCCCAAATAATATTCCTTTACGTGCTAAGGGGTATCTAGAGAGTGGGATAGGTTTAAAAACTACCCTCACCCTAACGCGTACCCTAACTCTAACCCCTACCCTAACCCTAACGCGTACGCTAATCCTAACCCGTACCCTAAACCGAGCCCTAAACCTAACACTAGCCCTAACCCTAACCCTAACACATACCCTACGCCCTACCCGAACCCCTCCCCGAACCCGTACCCTAAGCCGTACCCTAACCCTCACCCTAACCCTAACCCTAACCCTAAGCTACTCTTGACTGCTTCTGCCTCCAATAGATTTCCTAAGCACTAGTGTTTTAAGGAACAGTTTAAAAAGAGAATCCTAATGTGATTTCTTGATAATGGGTTTGTTCCTTATCTTCTCCTAGTGTCTAAACTCTTCTCCATGGCTGCACCCCCAAATAATATTCCTTTACGTGCTAAGGGGTATCTAGAGAGTGGGATAGGTTTAATAACAACCCTCACCCTATCGCGTACCCTAACCCTAACCCCTACCCAAACACTAACGCGTACCCTAATCCTAACCCGTACCCTAAACCGAGCCCTAACCCTAACACTAACCCTAACCCATACCCTACGCCCTACCCGAACCCCTCCCCGAACCCGTACTCTACGCCGTACCCTAACCCTCACCGTAACCCTAACCCTAACCCTAAGCTACCCTTGATTGCTTCTGCCTCCAATAGATTTCCTAAGCACTAGTGTTTTAAGGAACAGGTTAAAAAGAGAATCCTAATGTGATTTCTTGATAATGGGTGTGTTCCTTATCTTCTCCTAGTGTCTAAACTCTTTTCCATGGCTGGACCCGCAAATAATATTCCTTTACGTGCTAAGGGGTATCTAGAGAGTGGGATAGGTTTAATAACTAACCTCACCCTATCGCGTACCCTAACCCTAACCCCTACCCTAACACTAACGCGTACCCTAATCCTAACCCGTAGCCTAAACCGAGCCCTAACCCTAACCCTAACACTAACCCTAACCCTAACCCATACCGTACGCCCTAACCGAACCCCTCCCCGAACCCGTACCCTAAGCCGTACCCTAACCCTCAATGTAACCCTAACTCTAACCCTAAGCTACCCTTGACTGCTTCTGCTTCTAATAGATTTCCTAAGCACTAGTGTTTTAAGGAACAGGTTAAAAAGAGAATCCTAATGTGATTTCTTGATAATGGGTGTGTTCCTTATCTTCTCCTAGTGTCTAAACTCTTCTCCATGGCTGGACCCCCAAATAATATTCCTTTACGTGCTAAGGGGTATCTAGAGAGTGGGATAGGTTTAATAACTAACCTCACCCTATCGCGTACCCTAACCCTAACCCCTACCCTAACACTAACGCGTACCCTAATCTTAACCCGTACCCTAAACCGAGCCCTAACCCTAACACTAACCCTAACCCTAACCCTAACCCATACCCTACGCCCTACCCGAACCCCTCCCCGAACCCGTACCCTAAGCCATACCCTAACCCTCACCCTAACCCTAACCCTAACCCTAAGCTACCCTTGACTGCTTCTGCCTCCAATAGATTTCCTAAGCACTAGTGTTTTAAGGAACAGGTTAAAAAGAGAATGCTAATGTGATTTCTTGATAATGGGTGTGTTCCTCATCTTCTCCTCGTGTCTAAACTCTTCTCCATTGCTGGACCCCCAAATAATATTCCTTTACGTGCTAAGGGTTATCTAGAGAGTGGGATAGGTTTAATAACTACCCTCACCCTAAAGCGTACCCTAACCCTAACCCCTACCCTAACCCTAACTCGTACCCTAATCCTAACCCGTACCCTAAACTGAGCCCTAATCCTAACACTAGCCCTAACCCTAACCCTAACACATACCCTACGCCCTACCCGAAAGCCTCCCCGAACCCGTACCCTAAGCCGTACCCTAACCCTCAATCTAACCCTAACCCTAACCCTAAGCTACCCTTGACTGCTTCTGCCTCCAATAGATTTCCTAAGCACTAGTGTTTTAAGGAACAGGTTAAAAAGAGAATCCTAATGTGATTTCTTGATAATGGGTGTGTTCCTTATCTTCTCCTAGTGTCTAAACTCTTCTCCATGGCTGGACCCCCAAATAATATTCCTTTACGTGCTAAGGGGTATCTAGAGAGTGGGATAGGTTTAATAACTACCCTCACACTAAAGCGTACCCTAACCCTAACCCCTTCCCTAATCCTAACCCGTATCCTAAACCGAGCCCTAACCCTAACACTAACCCTATCCCTAACCCTAACCCATACCCTACGCCCTACCCGAACCCCTCCCCGAACCCGTACCCTAAGCCGTACCCTAACCCTCACCCTAACCCTAACCCTAACCCTAAGCTACCCTTGATTGCTTCTGCCTCCAATAGATTTCCTAAGCACTAGTGTTTTAAGGAACAGGTTAAAAAGAGAATCCTAATGTGATTTCTTGATAATGGGTGTGTTCCTTATCTTCTCCTAGTGTCTAAACTCTTTTCCATGGCTGGACCCGCAAATAATATTCCTTTACGTGCTAAGGGGTATCTAGAGAGTGGGATAGGTTTAATAACTAACCTCACCCTAACGCGTACCCTAACCCTAAACCCTACCCTAACCCTAACGCGTACACTAAACCTAACCCGTAGAATAAACCGAGCCCTAACCCTAACCCTAACACTAACCCTAACCCTAACCCTAACCCATACCGTACGACCTAACCGAACCCCTCCCCGAACCCGTACCCTAAGCCGTACCCTAACCCTCAATCTAACCCTAACTTTAACCCTAAGCTACCCTTGACTGCTTCTTCCTCCAATAGATTTCCTAAGCACTAGTGTTTTAAGGAACAGTTAAAAAAGAGAATCATATTGTGATTTCTTGATAATGGGTGTGTTCCTTAATTTCTACTAGTGTCTAAACTCTTCTCCATGGCTGGACCCCCAAATAATATTCCTTTACGTGCTAAGGGTTATCTAGAGAGTGGGATAGGTTTAATAACTACCCTCACCCTAAAGCGTACCCTAACCCTAACCCCTACCCTAACCCTAACTCGTACCCTAATCCTAACCCGTACCCTAAACTGAGCCCTAATCCTAACACTAGCCCTAACCCTAACCCTAACCCATACCCTACGCCCTACCCGAAAGCCTCCCCGAACCCGTACCCTAAGCCGTACCCTAACCCTCACCCTAACCCTAACCCTAACCCTAAGCTACCCTTGATTGCTTCTGCCTCCAATAGATTTCCTAAGCACTAGTGTTTTAAGGATCAGGTTAAAAAGAGAATCCTAATGTGATTTCTTAATAATGGGTGTGTTTCTTATCTTCTCCTAGTGTCTAAACTCTTCTCCATGGCTGGACCCCCAAATAATATTCATTTACGTGCTAAGGGGTATCTAGAGAGTGGGATAGGTTTAATAACTAACCTCACCCTATCGCGTACCCTAACCCTAACCCCTACCCTAACCCTAACGCGTACCCTAATCCTAACCCATAGCCTAAACCGAGCCCTAACCCTAACCCTAACACTAACACTAACTCTAACCCTAACCCATACCGTACGCCCTAACCGAACCCCTCCCCGAACCCGTACCCTAAGCCGGACCCTAACCCTCAATCTAACCCTAACTCTAACCCTAAGCTACCCTTGACTGCTTCTGCCTCCAATAGATTTCCTAAGCACTAGTGTTTTAAGGAACAGGTTAAAAAGAGAATCCTAATGTGATTTCTTGATAATGGGTGTGTTCCTTATCTCCTCCTAGTGTCTAAACTCTTCTCCATGGCTGGACCCCCAAATAATATTCCTTTACGTGCTAAGGGGGATCTAGAGAGTGGGATAGGTTTAAAAACTACCCTCACCCTAACGCGTACCCTAACCCTAACCCCTACCCTAACCCTAACGCGTACCCTAATCCTAACCCGTACCCTAAACCAAGCCCTAACTCTAACACTAGCCCTAACCCTAACCCTAACCCATACCCTACGCCCTACCCGAACCCCTCCCCGAACCCGTACCCTAAGCCGTACCCTAACCCTCACCCTAACCCTAACCCTAACCCTAAGCTACTCTTGACTGCTTCTGCCTCCAATAGATTTCCTAAGCACTAGTGTTTTAAGGAACAGTTTAAAAAGAGAATCATATTGTGATTTCTTTATAATGGGTGTGTTCCTTATCTTCTCCTAGTGTCTAAACTCTTCTCCATGGCTGGACCCCCAAATAATATTCCTTTACGTGCTAAGGGGTATCTAGAGAGTGGGATAGGTTTAATAACTACCCTCAACCTATCGCGTACCCTAACCCTAACCCCTACCCTAACACTAACGCGTACCCTAATCCTAACCCTTACGCTAAACCGAGCCCTAACCCTAACACTAACCCTAACCCATACCCTACGCCCTACCCGAACCCCTCCCCGAACCCGTACCCTAAGCCGTACCCTAACCCTCACCCTAACCCTAACCCTAACCCTAAGCTACCCTTGATTGCTTCTGCCTCCAATAGATTTCCTAAGCACTAGTGTTTTAAGGAACAGGTTAAAAAGAGAATCCTAATGTGATTTCTTGATAATGGGTGTGTTCCTTATCTTCTCCTAGTGTCTAAACTCTTTTCCATGGCTGGACCCGCAAATAATATTCCTTTACGTGCTAAGGGGTATCTAGAGAGTGGGATAGGTTTAATAACTAACCTCACCCTAACGCGTACCCTAACCCTAAACCCTACCCTAACCCTAACGCGTACACTAAACCTAACCCGTAGAATAAACCGAGCCCTAACCCTAACCCTAACACTAACCCTAACCCTAACCCTAACCCATACCGTACGACCTAACCGAACCCCTCCCCGAACCCGTACCCTAAGCCGTACCCTAGCCCTCAATCTAACCCTAACTTTAACCCTAAGCTACCCTTGACTGCTTCTTCCTCCAATAGATTTCCTAAGCACTAGTGTTTTAAGGAACAGTTAAAAAAGAGAATCATATTGTGATTTCTTGATAATGGGTGTGTTCCTTAATTTCTACTAGTGTCTAAACTCTTCTCCATGGCTGGACCCCCAAATAATATTCCTTTACGTGCTAAGGGGTATCTAGAGAGTGGGATAGGTTTAATAACTACCCTCACCCTAAAGCGTACCCTAACCCTAACCCCTACCCTAACCCTAAAGCGTACCCTAATCCTAACCCGTACCCTAAACCGAGCCCTAACCCTAACACTAACCCTAACACTAACCCTAACCCATACCCTACGCCCTACCCGAACCCCTCCCTGAACCCGTACCCTAAGACGTACCCTAACCCTGATCCTAACCCTAACGCTAATCCTAAGCTACCCTTGACGGCTTCTGCCTCCAATAGATTTCCTAAGCACTAGTGTTTTAAGGAACAGGTTAAAAAGAGAATCCTAATGTGATTTCTTGATAATGGGTGTGTTCCTTATCTTCTCCTCGTGTCTAAACTCTTCTCCATGGCTGGACCACCAAATAATATTCCTTTACGTGCTAAGGGGTATCTAGAGAGTGGGATAGGTTTAATAACTACCCTCACCCTAAAGCGTACCCTAACCCTAACCCCTACCCTAACCCTAACGCGTACCGTAATCCTAACCCGTACCCTAAACCGAGCCCTAACCCTAACATTAACCCTAACCCTAACCAATACCCTACACCCTACCCGAACCCCTCCCCGAACCCGTACCCAAAGCCATACCCTAACCCTCACCCTAACCCTAACCCTAACCCTAAGCTACCCTTGACTGCTTCTGCCTCCAATAGATTTCCTAAGCACTAGTGTTTTAAGGAACAGGTTAAAAAGAGAATCATAATGTGATTTCGTGATAATGGGTGTGTTCCTTATCTTCTCCAAGTGTCTAAATTCTTCTCCATGGCTGGACTCCCAAATAATATTACTTTACGTGCTAAGGGGTATCTAGAGAGTGGGATAGGTTTAATAACTACCCTAACCCTAACGCGTACCCTAACCCTAACCCCTACCCTAACCCTAACGCGAACCCTAATCCTAACCAGTACCCTAAACCGAGCCCTAACTCTAACACTAACGCTAACTCTAACCCTAACCCATACCGTACGCCCTAACCGAACCCCTCCCCGAACCCGTACCCTAAGCCGTACCCTAACCCTCAATCTAACCCTAACTCTAACCCTAAGCTACCCTTGACTGCTTCTGCCTCCAATAGATTTCCTAAGCACTAGTGTTTTAAGGAACAGGTTAAAAAGAGAATCCTAATGTGATTTCTTGATAATGGGTGTGTTCCTTTTCTTCTCCTAGTGTCTAAACTCTTCTCCATGGCTGGACCCCCAAATAATATTCCTTTACGTGCTAAGGGGTATCTAGAGAGTGGGATATGTTTAAAAACTACCCTCACCCTAACGCGTACCCTAACTCTAACCCCTACCCTAACCCTAACGCGTACGCTAATCCTAACCCGTACCCTAAACCGAGCCCTAACCCTAACACTAGCCCTAACCCTAACCCTAACACATACCCTACGCCCTACCCGAACCCCTCCCCGAACCCGTACCCTAAGCCGTACCCTAACCCTCACCCTAACCCTAACCCTAACCCTAAGCTACTCTTGACTGCTTCTGCCTCCAATAGATTTCCTAAGCACTAGTGTTTTAAGGAACAGTTTAAAAAGAGAATCCTAATGTGATTTCTTTATAATGGGTTTGTTCCTTATCTTCTCCTAGTGTCTAAACTCTTCTCCATGGCTGCACCCCCAAATAATATTCCTTTACGTGCTAAGGGGTATCTAGAGAGTGGGATAGGTTTAATAACAACCCTCACCCTATCGCGTACCCTAACCCTAACCCCTACCCAAACACTAACGCGTACCCTAATCCTAACCCGTACCTTAAACCGAGCCCTAACCCTAACACTAACCCTAACCCATACCCTACGCCCTACCCGAACCCCTCCCCGAACCCGTACTCTACGCCGTACCCTAACCCTCACCGTAACCCTAACCCTAACCCTAAGCTACCCTTGATTGCTTCTGCCTCCAATAGATTTCCTAAGCACTAGTGTTTTAAGGAACAGGTTAAAAAGAGAATCCTAATGTGATTTCTTGATAATGGGTGTGTTCCTTATCTTCTCCTAGTGTCTAAACTCTTTTCCATGGCTGGACCCGCAAATAATATTCCTTTACGTGCTAAGGGGTATCTAGAGAGTGGGATAGGTTTAATAACTAACCTCACCCTATCGCGTACCCTAACCCTAACCCCTACCCTAACACTAACGCGTACCCTAATCCTAACCCGTAGCCTAAACCGAGCCCTAACCCTAACCCTAACACTAACCCTAACCCTAACCCATACCGTACGCCCTAACCGAACCCCTCCCCGAACCCGTACCCTAAGCCGTACCCTAACCCTCAATGTAACCCTAACTCTAACCCTAAGCTACCCTTGACTGCTTCTGCTTCTAATAGATTTCCTAAGCACTAGTGTTTTAAGGAACAGGTTAAAAAGAGAATCCTAATGTGATTTCTTGATAATGGGTGTGTTCCTTATCTTCTCCTAGTGTCTAAACTCTTCTCCATGGCTGGACCCCCAAATAATATTCCTTTACGTGCTAAGGGGTATCTAGAGAGTGGGATAGGTTTAATAACTAACCTCACCCTATCGCGTACCCTAACCCTAACCCCTACCCTAACACTAACGCGTACCCTAATCTTAACCCGTACCCTAAACCGAGCCCTAACCCTAACAGTAACCCTAACCCTAACCCTAACCCATACCCTACGCCCTACCCGAACCCCTCCCCGAACCCGTACCCTAAGCCATACCCTAACCCTCACCCTAACCCTAACCCTAACCCTAAGCTACCCTTGACTGCTTCTGCCTCCAATAGATTTCCTAAGCACTAGTGTTTTAAGGAACAGGTTAAAAAGAGAATGCTAATGTGATTTCTTGATAATGGGTGTGTTCCTCATCTTCTCCTCGTGTCTAAACTCTTCTCCATTGCTGGACCCCCAAATAATATTCCTTTACGTGCTAAGGGTTATCTAGAGAGTGGGATAGGTTTAATAACTACCCTCACCCTAAAGCGTACCCTAACCCTAACCCCTACCCTAACCCTAACTCGTACCCTAATCCTAACCCGTACCCTAAACTGAGCCCTAATCCTAACACTAGCCCTAACCCTAACCCTAACCCATACCCTACGCCCTACCCGAAAGCCTCCCCGAACCCGTACCCTAAGCCGTACCCTAACCCTCACCCTAACCCTAACGCTAACCCTAAGCTACTCTTGACTGCTTCTGCCTCCAATAGATTTCCTAAGCACTAGTGTTTTAAGGAACAGTTTAAAAAGAGAATCATATTGTGATTTCTTGATAATGGGTGTGTTCCTTATCTTCTCCTAGTGTCTAAAGTCTTCTCCATGGCTGGACCCCCAAATAATATTCCTTTACGTGCTAAGGGGTATCTAGAGAGTGGGATAGGTTTAATAACTACCCTCACCCTAAAGCGTACCCTAACCCTAACCCCTACCCTAACCCTAACGCGTACCCTAATCCTAACCCGTACCCTAAACCGAGCCCTAACCCTAACACTAACCCTAACCCTAACCCTAACCCATACCCTACGCCCTACCCGAACCCCTCCCTGAACCCGTACCCTAAGACGTACCCTAACCCTGATCCTAACCCTAACGCTAATCCTAAGCTACCCTTGACGGCTTCTGCCTCCAATAGATTTCCTAAGCACTAGTGTTTTAAGGAACAGGTTAAAAAGAGAATCCTAATGTGATTTCTTGATAATGGGTGTGTTCCTTATCTTCTCCTCGTGTCTAAACTCTTCTCCATGGCTGGACCACCAAATAATATTCCTTTACGTGCTAAGGGGTATCTAGAGAGTGGGATAGGTTTAATAACTACCCTCACCCTAAAGCGTACCCTAACCCTAACCCCTACCCTAACCCTAACGCGTACCGTAATCCTAACCCGTACCCTAAACCGAGCCCTAACCCTAACACTAACCCTAACCCTAACCCTAACCAATACCCTACACCCTACCCGAACCCCTCCCCGAACCCGTACCCAAAGCCATACCCTAACCCTCACCCTAACCCTAACCCTAACCCTAAGCTACCCTTGACTGCTTCTGCCTCCAATAGATTTCCTAAGCACTAGTGTTTTAAGGAACAGGTTAAAAAGAGAATCATAATGTGATTTCGTGATAATGGGTGTGTTCCTTATCTTCTCCAAGTGTCTAAATTCTTCTCCATGGCTGGACCCCCAAATAATATTACTTTACGTGCTAAGGGGTATCTAGAGAGTGGGATAGGTTTAATAACTACCCTAACCCTAACGCGTACCCTAACCCTAACCCCTACCCTAACCCTAACGCGTACCCTAATCCTAACCAGTACCCTAAACCGAGCCCTAACCCTAACACTAACGCTAACTCTAACCCTAACCCATACCGTACGCCCTAACCGAACCCCTCCCCGAACCCGTACCCTAAGCCGTACCCTAACCCTCAATCTAACCCTAACTCTAACCCTAAGCTACCCTTGACTGCTTCTGCCTCCAATAGATTTCCTAAGCACTAGTGTTTTAAGGAACAGGTTAAAAAGAGAATCCTAATGTGATTTCTTGATAATGGGTGTGTTCCTAATCTTCTCCTAGTGTCTAAACTCTTCTCCATGGCTGGACCCCCAAATAATATTCCTTTACGTGCTAAGGGGTATCTAGAGAGTGGGATAGGTTTAAAAACTACCCTCACCCTAACGCGTACCCTAACCCTAACCCCTACCCTAACCCTAACGCGTACCCGAATCCTAACCCGTACCCTAAAACGAGCCCTAACCCTAACACTAGCCCTAACCCTAACCCTAACCCATACCCTACGCCCTACCCGAACCCCTCCCCGAACCCGTACCCTAAGCCGTACCCTAACCCTCACCCTAACCCTAACCCTAACCCTAAGCTACTCTTGACTGCTTCTGCCTCCAATAGATTTCCTAAGCACTAGTGTTTTAAGGAACAGTTTAAAAAGAGAATCCTAATGTGATTTCTTGATAATGGGTGTGTTCCTTATCTTCTCCTAGTGTCTAAACTCTTCTCCATGGCTGGACCCCCAAATAATATTCCTTTACGTGCTAAGGGGTATCTAGAGAGTGGGATAGGTTTAATAACAACCCTCACCCTATCGCGTACCCTAACCCTAACCCCTACCCAAACACTAACGCGTACCCTAATCCTAACCCGTACCCTAAACCGAGCCCTAACCCTAACACTAACCCTAACCCATACCCTACACCCTACCCGAACCCCTCCCCGAACCCGTACCCTAAGCCGTACCCTAACCCTCACCGTAACCCTAACCCTAACCCTAAGCTACCCTTGATTGCTTCTGCCTCCAATAGATTTCCTAAGCACTAGTGTTTTAAGGAACAGGTTAAAAAGAGAATCCTAATGTGATTTCTTGATAATGGGTGTGTTCCTTATCTTCTCCTAGTGTCTAAACTCTTTTCCATGGCTGGACCCGCAAATAATATTCCTTTACGTGCTAAGGGGTATCTAGAGAGTGGGATAGGTTTAATAACTAACCTCACCCTATCGCGTACCCTAACCCTAACCCCTACCCTAACACTAACGCGTACCCTAATCCTAACCCGTACCCTAAACCGAGGCCTAACCCTAACACTAACCCTAACCCTAACCCTAACCCATACCCTACGCCCTACCCGAACCCCTTCCCGAACCCGTACCCTAAGCCGTACCCTAACCCTCACCCTAACCCTAACCCTAACCCTAAGCTACCCTTGACTGCTTCTGCCTCCAATAGATTTCCTAAGCACTAGTGTTTTAAGGAACAGGTTAAAAAGAGAATCCTAATGTGATTTCGTGATAATGGGTGTGTTCCTTATCTTCTTCTAGTGTCTAAACTCTTTTCCATGGCTGGACCCCCAAATTATATTCCTTTACGTGCTAAGGGGTATCTAGAGAGTGGGATAGGTTTAATAACTAACCTCACCCTATCGCGTACCCTAACCCTAACCCCTACCCTAACCCTAACGCGTACCCTAATCCTAACCCGTAGCCTAAACCTAGCCCTAACCCTAACCCTAACACTAACCCTAACCCTAACCCTAACCCATACCGTACGCCCTAACCGAACCCCTCCCCGAACCCGTACCCTAAGCCGTACCCTATCCCTCAATGTAACCCTAACTCTAACCCTAAGCTACCCTTGACTGCTTCTGCTTCTAATAGATTTCCTAAGCACTAGTGTTTTAAGGAACAGGTTAAAAAGAGAATCCTAATGTGATTTCTTGATAATGGGTGTGTTCCTTATCTTCTCCTAGTATCTAAACTCTTCTCCATGGCTGGACCCCCAAATAATATTCCTTTACGTGCTAAGGGGTATCTAGAGAGTGGGATAGGTTTAATAACTAACCTCACCCTATCGCGTACCCTAACCCTAACCCCTACCCTAACACTAACGCGTACCCTAATCTTAACCCGTACCCTAAACCGAGCCCTAACCCTAACACTAACCCTAACCCTAACCCTAACCCATACCCTACGCCCTACCCGAACCCCTCCCCGATCCCGTACCCTAAGCCATACCCTAACCCTCACCCTAACCCTAACCCTAACCCTAAGCTACCCTTGACTGCTTCTGCCTCCAATAGATTTCCTAAGCACTAGTGTTTTAAGGAACAGTTAAAAAAGAGAATCATATTGTGATTTCTTGATAATGGGTGTGTTCCTTAATTTCTACTAGTGTCTAAACTCTTCTCCATGGCTGGACCCCCAAATAATATTCCTTTACGTGCTAAGGGGTATCTAGAGAGTGGGATAGGTTTAATAACTACCCTCACCCTAAAGCGTACCCTAACCCTAACCCCTACCCTAACCCTAACGCGTACCCTAATCCTAACCCGTACCCTAAACCGAGCCCTAACCCTAACACTAACCCTAACCCTAACCCTAACCCATACCCTACGCCCTACCCGAACCCCTCCCTGAACCCGTACCCTAAGACGTACCCTAACCCTGATCCTAACCCTAACGCTAATCCTAAGCTACCCTTGACGGCTTCTGCCTCCAATAGATTTCCTAAGCACTAGTGTTTTAAGGAACAGGTTAAAAAGAGAATCCTAATGTGATTTCTTGATAATGGGTGTGTTCCTTATCTTCTCCTCGTGTCTAAACTCTTCTCCATGGCTGGACCACCAAATAATATTCCTTTACGTGCTAAGGGGTATCTAGAGAGTGGGATAGGTTTAATAACTACCCTCACCCTAAAGCGTACCCTAACCCTAACCCCTACCCTAACCCTAACGCGTACCGTAATCCTAACCCGTACCCTAAACCGAGCCCTAACCCTAACACTAACCCTAACCCTAACCCTAACCAATACCCTACACCCTACCCGAACCCCTCCCCGAACCCGTACCCAAAGCCATACCCTAACCCTCACCCTAACCCTAACCCTAACCCTAAGCTACCCTTGACTGCTTCTGCCTCCAATAGATTTCCTAAGCACTAGTGTTTTAAGGAACAGGTTAAAAAGAGAATCATAATGTGATTTCGTGATAATGGGTGTGTTCCTTATCTTCTCCAAGTGTCTAAATTCTTCTCCATGGCTGGACCCCCAAATAATATTACTTTACGTGCTAAGGGGTATCTAGAGAGTGGGATAGGTTTAATAACTACCCTAACCCTAACGCGTACCCTAACCCTAACCCCTACCCTAACCCTAACGCGTACCCTAATCCTAACCAGTACCCTAAACCGAGCCCTAACCCTAACACTAACGCTAACTCTAACCCTAACCCATACCGTACGCCCTAACCGAACCCCTCCCCGAACCCGTACCCTAAGCCGTACCCTAACCCTCAATCTAACCCTAACTCTAACCCTAAGCTACCCTTGACTGCTTCTGCCTCCAATAGATTTCCTAAGCACTAGTGTTTTAAGGAACAGGTTAAAAAGAGAATCCTAATGTGATTTCTTGATAATGGGTGTGTTCATTATCTTCTCCTAGTGTCTAAACTCTTCTCCATGGCTGGACTCCCAAATAATATTCCTTTACGTGCTAAGGGGTATCTAGAGAGTGGGATAGGTTTAAAAACTACCCTCACCCTAACGCGTACCCTAACCCTAACCCCTACCCTAACCCTAACGCGTACCCGAATCCTAACCCGTACCCTAAAACGAGCCCTAACCCTAACACTAGCCCTAACCCTAACCCTAAGCCATACCCTACGCCCTACCCGAACCCCTCCCCGAACCCGTACCCTAAGCCGTACCCTAACCCTCACCCTAACCCTAACCCTAACCCTAAGCTACTCTTGACTGCTTCTGCCTCCAATAGATTTCCTAAGCACTAGTGTTTTAAGGAACAGTTTAAAAAGAGAATCCTAATGTGATTTCTTGATAATGGGTGTGTTCCTTATCTTCTCCTAGTGTCTAAACTCTTCTCCATGGCTGGACCCCCAAATAATATTCCTTTACGTGCTAAGGGGTATCTAGAGAGTGGGATAGGTTTAATAACAACCCTCACCCTATCGCGTACCCTAACCCTAACCCCTACCCAAACACTAACGCGTACCCTAATCCTAACCCGTACCCTAAACCGAGCCCTAACCCTAACACTAACCCTAACCCATACCCTACGCCCTACCCGAACCCCTCCCCGAACCCGTACCCTAAGCCGTACCCTAACCCTCACCGTAACCCTAACCCTAACCCTAAGCTACCCTTGATTGCTTCTGCCTCCAATAGATTTCCTAAGCACTAGTGTTTTAAGGAACAGGTTAAAAAGAGAATCCTAATGTGATTTCTTGATAATGGGTGTGTTCTTTATCTTCTCCTAGTGTCTAAACTCTTTTCCATGGCTGGACCCGCAAATAATATTCCTTTACGTGCTAAGGGGTATCTAGAGAGTGGGATAGGTTTAATAACTAACCTCACCCTATCGCGTACCCTAACCCTAACCCCTACCCTAACACTAACGCGTACCCTAATCCTAACCCGTACCCTAAACCGAGGCCTAACCCTAACACTAACCCTAACCCTAACCCTAACCCATACCCTACGCCCTACCCGGACACCTCCCCGAACCCGTACCCTAAGCCGTACCCTAACCCTCACCCTAACCCTAACCCTAACCCTAAGCTACCCTTGATTGCTTCTGCCTCCAATAGATTTCCTAAGCACTAGTGTTTTAAGGAACAGGTTAAAAAGAGAATCCTAATGTGATTTCTTGATAATGGGTGTGTTCCTTATCTTCTCCTAGTGTCTAAACTCTTTTCCATGGCTGGACCCGCAAATAATATTCCTTTACGTGCTAAGGGGTATCTAGAGAGTGGGATAGGTTTAATAACTAACCTCACCCTAACGCGTACCCTAACCCTAACACCTACCCTAACCCTAACGCGTACCCTAATCCTAACCCGTACCCTAAACAGAGCCCTAACCCTAAAACTAGCCCTAACCCTAACACTAACCCATACCCTACGCCCTACCCGAACCCCTCCCCGAACCCGTACCCTAAGCCGTACCATAACCCTCACCCTAACCCTAACCCTAACCCTAAGCTACCCTTGACTGCTTCTGCCTCCAATAGATTTCCTAAGCACTAGTGTTTTAAGGAACAGTTTAAAAAGAGAATCATATTGTGATTTCTTGATAATGGGTGTGTTCCTTATCTTCTCCTAGTGTCTAAACTCTTCTCCATGGCTGGACCCCCAAGTAATATTCCTTTACGTGCTAAGGGGTATCTAGAGAGTGGGATAGGTTTAATAACTACCCTCACCCTATCGCGTACCCTATCCCTAACCCCTACCCTAACACTAACGCGTACCCTAATCCTAACCCGTACCCTAAACCGAGCCCTAACCCTAACAATAACCCTAACCCTAACCCTAACCCATACCCTACGCCCTACCCGAACCCCTCCCCGAACCCGTACCCTAAGCCGTACCCTAACCCTCACCCTAACCCTAACCCTAACCCTAAGCTACCCTTGATTGCTTCTGCCTCCAATAGATTTCCTAAGCACTAGTGTTTTAAGGAACAGGTTAAAAAGAGAATCCTAATGTGATTTCTTGATAATGGGTGTGTTCCTTATCTTCTTCTAGTGTCTAAACTCTTTTCCATGGCTGGACCCCAAATAATATTCCTTTACGTGCTAAGGGGTATCTAGAGAGTGGGATAGGTTTAATAACTAACCTCACCCTATCGCGTACCCTAACCCTAACCCCTACCCTAACCCTAACGCGTACCCTAATCCTAACCCATAGCCTAAACCGAGCCCTAACCCTAACCCTAACACTAACGCTAACTCTAACCCTAACCCATACCGTACGCCCTAACCGAACCCCTCCCCGAACCCGTAGCCTAAGCCGTACCCTAACCCTCAATCTAACCCTAACTCTAACCCTAAGCTACCCTTGACTGCTTCTGCCTCGAATAGATTTCCTAAGCACTAGTGTTTTAAGGAACAGGTTAAAAAGAGAATCCTAATGTGATTTCTTGATAATGGGTGTGTTCCTTATCTTCTCCTAGTGTCTAAACTCTTCTCCATGGCTGGACCCCCAAATAATATTCCTTTACGTGCTAAGGGGTATCTAGAGAGTGGGATAGGTTTAAAAACTACTCTCACCCTAACGCGTACCCTAATCCTAACCCGTACCCTAAACTGAGCCCTAATCCTAACACTAGCCCAAACCCTAAACCTAACCCATACCCTACGCACTACCCGAAAGCCTCCCCGAACCCGTACCCTAAGCCGTACCCTAACCCTCACCCTAACCCTAACCCTAACCCTAAGCTACCCTTGATTGCTTCTGCCTCCAATAGATTTCCTAAGCACTAGTGTTTTAAGGAACAGGTTAAAAAGAGAATCCTAATGAGATTTCTTGATAATGGGTGTGTTTCTTATCTTCTCCTAGTGTCTAAACTCTTCTCCATGGCTGGACCCCCAAATAATATTCCTTTACGTGCTAAGGGGTATCTAGAGAGTGGGATAGGTTTAATAACTAACCTCACCCTATCGCGTACCCTAACCCTAACCCCTACCCTAACCCTAACGCGTACCCTAATCCTAACCCGTAGCCTAAACCGAGCCCTAACCCTAACCCTAACACTAACGCTAACCCTAACCCTAACCCATACCGTACGCCCTAACCGAACCCCTCCCCGAACCCGTACCCTAAGCCGTACCCTAACCCTCAATCTAACCCTAACTCTAACCCTAAGCTACCCTTGACTGCTTCTGCCTCCAATAGATTTCCTAAGCACTAGTGTTTTAAGGAACAGGTTAAAAAGAGAATCCTAATGTGATTTCTTGATAATGGGTGTGTTCCTTATCTTCTCCTAGTGTCTAAACACTTTTCCATGGCTGGACCCCCAAATAATATTCCTTTACGTGCTAAGGGGTATCTACAGAGTGGGATAGGTTTAAAAACTACCCTCACCCTAACGCGTACCCTAACCCTAACACCTACCCTAACCCTAACGCGTACCCTAATCCTAACCCGTACCCTAAACAGAGCCCTAAACCTAACACTAGCCCTAACCCTGACACTAACACATACCCTACGCCCTACCCGAACCCCTCCCGGAACCCGTATCCTAAGCCGTACCCTAACCCTCACCCTAACCCTAACCCTAACCCTAAGCTACCCTTGACTGCTTCTGCCTCCAATAGATTTCCTAAGCACTAGTGTTTTAAGGAACAGTTTAAAAAGAGAATCATATTGTGATTTCTTGATAATGGGTGTGTTCCTTATCTTCTCCTAGTGTCTAAACTCTTCTCCATGGCTGGACCCCCAAGTAATATTCCTTTACGTGCTAAGGGGTATCTAGAGAGTGGAATAGGTTTAATAACTACCCTCACCCTATCGCGTACCCTAACCCTAACCCCTACACTAACACTAACGCGTACCCTAATCCTAACCCGTACCCTAAACCGAGCCCTAACCCTAACAATAACCCTAACCCTAACCCTAAACCATACCCTACGCCCTACCCGAACCCCTCCCCGAACCCGTACCCTAAGCCGTACCCTAACCCTCACCCTAACCCTAACCCTAACCCTAAGCTACCCTTGATTGCTTCTGCCTCCAATAGATTTCCTAAGCACTAGTGTTTTAAGGAACAGGTTAAAAAGAGAATCCTAATGTGATTTCTTGATAATGGGTGTGTTCCTTATCTTCTTCTAGTGTCTAAACTCTTTTCCATGGCTGGACCCCAAATAATATTCCTTTACGTGCTAAGGGGTATCTAGAGAGTGGGATAGGTTTAATAACTAACCTCACCCTATCGCGTACCCTAACCCTAACCCCTAACCTAACCCTAACGCGTACCCTAATCCTAACCCATAGCCTAAACAGAGCCCTAACCCTAACCCTAACACTAACGCTAACTCTAACCCTAACCCATACCGTACGCCCTAACCGAACCCCTCCCCGAACCCGTAGCCTAAGCCGTACCCTAACCCTCAATCTAACCCTAACTCTAACCCTAAGCTACCCTTGACTGCTTCTGCCTCGAATAGATTTCCTAAGCACTAGTGTTTTAAGGAACAGGTTAAAAAGAGAATCCTAATGTGATTTCTTGATAATGGGTGTGTTCCTTATCTTCTCCTAGTGTCTAAACTCTTCTCCATGGCTGGACCCCCAAATAATATTCCTTTACGTGCTAAGGGGTATCTAGAGATTGGGATAGGTTTAAAAACTACCCTCACCCTAACGCGTACCCTAATCCTAACCCGTACCCTAAACTGAGCCCTAATCCTAACACTAGCCCAAACCCTAAACCTAACCCATACCCTACGCACTACCCGAAAGCCTCCCCGAACCCGTACCCTAAGCCGTACCCTAACCCTCACCCTAACCCTAACCCTAACCCTAAGCTACCCTTGATTGCTTCTGCCTCCAATAGATTTCCTAAGCACTAGTGTTTTAAGGAACAGGTTAAAAAGAGAATCCTAATGAGATTTCTTGATAATGGGTGTGTTTCTTATCTTCTCCTAGTGTCTAAACTCTTCTCCATGGCTGGACCCCCAAATAATATTCCTTTACGTGCTAAGGGGTATCTAGAGAGTGGGATAGGTTTAATAACTAACCTCACCCTATCGCGTACCCTAACCCTAACCCCTACCCTAACCCTAACGCGTACCCTAATCCTAACCCGTAGCCTAAACCGAGCCCTAACCCTAACCCTAACACTAACGCTAACCCTAACCCTAACCCATACCGTACGCCCTAAACGAACCCCTCCCCGAACCCGTACCCTAAGCCGTACCCTAACCCTCAATCTAACCCTAACTCTAACCCTAAGCTACCCTTGACTGCTTCTGCCTCCAATAGATTTCCTAAGCACTAGTGTTTTAAGGAACAGGTTAAAAAGAGAATCCTAATGTGATTTCTTGATAATGGGTGTGTTCCTTATTTTCTCCTAGTGTCTAAACACTTTTCCATGGCTGGACCCCCAAATAATATTCCTTTACGTGCTAAGGGGTATCTACAGAGTGGGATAGGTTTAAAAACTACCCTCACCCTAACGCGTACCCTAACCCTAACACCTACCCTAACCCTAACGCGTACCCTAATCCTAACCCGTACCCTAAACAGAGCCCTAAACCTAACACTAGCCCTAACCCTGACAAAAACACATACCCTACGCCCTACCCGAACCCCTCCCGGAACCCGTACCCTAAGCCGTACCCTAACCCTCACCCTAACCCTAACCCTAACCCTAAGCTACCCTTGACTGCTTCTGCCTCCAATAGATTTCCTAAGCACTAGTGTTTTAAGGAACAGTTTAAAAAGAGAATCATATTGTGATTTCTTGATAATGGGTGTGTTCCTTATCTTCTCCTAGTGTCTAAACTCTTCTCCATGGCTGGACCCCCAAATAATATTCCTTTACGTGCTAAGGGGTATCTAGAGAGTGGGATAGGTTTAATAACTACCCTCACCCTATCGCGTACCCTAACCCTAACCCCTACCCTAACACTAACGCGTACCCTAATCCTAACCCTTACCCTAAACCGAGCCCTAACCCTAACACTAACCCTATCCCTAACCCTAACCCATACCCTACGCCCTACCCGAACCCCTCCCCGAACCCGTACCCTAAGCCGTACCCTAACCCTCACCCTAACCCTAACCCTAACCCTAAGCTACCCTTGATTGCTTCTGCCTCCAATAGATTTCCTAAGCACTAGTGTTTTAAGGAACAGGTTAAAAAGAGAATCCTAATGTGATTTCTTGATAATGGGTGTGTTCCTTATCTTCTCCTAGTGTCTAAACACTTTTCCATGGCTGGACCCCAAATAATATTCCTTTACGTGCTAAGGGGTATCTAGAGTGTGGGATAGGTTTAATAACTAACCTCACCCTATCGCGTACCCTAACCCTAACCCCTACCCTAACCCTAACGCGTACCCTAATCCTAACCCATAGCCTAAACCGAGCCCTAACCCTATCCCTAACACTAACTCTAACTCTAACCCTAACCCATACCGTACGCCCTAACCGAACCCCTCCCCGGACCCGTACCCTAAGCCGTACCCTAACCCTCAATCTAACCCTAACTCTAACCCTAAGCTACCCTTGACTGCTTCTGCCTCCAATAGATTTCCTAAGCACTAGTGTTTTAAGGAACAGGTTAAAAAGAGAATCCTAATGTGATTTCTTGATAATGGGTGTTTTCCTTATCTTCTCCTAGTGTCTAAACTCTTCTCCATGGCTGGACCCCCAAATAATATTCCTTTACGTGCTAAGGGGTATCTAGAGAGTGGGATAGGTTTAAAAACTACCCTCACCCTAACGCGTACCCTAACCCTAACCCCTACCCTAACCCTAACGCGTACCCTAATCCTAACCCGTACCCTAAACCGAGCCCTAACCCTAACACTAGCCCTAACCCTAACCCTAACCCATACCCTACGCCCTACCCGAACCCCTCCCCGAACCCGTACCCTAAGCCGTACCCTAACCCTCACCGTAACCCTAACACTAACCCTAAGCTACTCTTGACTGCTTCTGCCTCCAATAGATTTCATAAGCACTAGTGTTTTAAGGAACAGTTTAAAAAGAGAATCATATTGTGATTTCTTGATAATGGGTGTGTTCCTTATCTTCTCCTAGTGTCTAAACTCTTCTCCATGGCTGGACCCCCAAATAATATTCCTTTACGTGCTAAGGGGTATCTAGAGAGTGGGATAGGTTTAATAACTACCCTCACCCTATCGCGTACCCTAACCCTAACCCCTACCCTAACACTAACGCGTACCCTAATCCTAACCCGTACCCTAAACCGAGCCCTAACCCTAACACTAACCCTAACCCTAACCCTAAACCATACCCTACGCCCTACCCGAACCCCTCCCCGAACCCGTACCCTAAGCCGTACCCTAACCCTCACCCTAACCCTAACCCTAACCCTAAGCTACCCTTGACTGCTTCTGCCTCCAATAGATTTCCTAAGCACTAGTGTTTTAAGGAACAGGTTAAAAAGAGAATCCTAATGTGATTTCGTGATAATGGGTGTGTTCCTTATCTTCTCCTAGTGTCTAAACTCTTCTCCATGGCTGGACCCCCAAATAATATTCCTTTACGTGCTAAGGGGTATCTAGAGAGTGTGATAGGTTTAATAACTACCCCCACCCTAACGCGTACCCTAACCCTAACCCCTACCCTAACCCTAACGCGTACCCTAATCCTAACCCGTAGCCTAAACCGAGCCCTAACCCTAACCCTAACCCTAACCCTAACCCATACCGTACGCCCTAAGCGAACCCCTCCCCGAAGCGGTACCCTAAGCCGTACCCTAACCCTCAATGTAACCCTAACTCTAACCCTAAGCTACCCTTGACTGCTTCTGCCTCCAATAGATTTCCTAAGCACTAGTGTTTTAAGGAACAGGTTAAAAAGAGAATCCTAATGTGATTTCTTGATAATGGGTGTGTTCCTTATCTTCTCCTAGTGTCTAAACTCTTCTCCATGGCTGGACCCCCAAATAATATTCCTTTACGTGCTAAGGGGTATCTAGAGAGTGGGATAGGTTTAATAACTACCCTCACCCTAACGCGTACCCTAACCCTAACACCTACCCTAACCCTAACGCGTACCCTAACCCTAACCCGTACCCTAAACCGAACCCTAACCCTAATAGTAGCCCTAACCCTAACCCTAACCCATACCCTACGCCCTACCCGAACCCCTCCCCGAACCCGTACCCTAAGCCGTACCCTAACCCTCACCCTAACCCTAACCCTAACCCTAAGCTAGCCTTGACGGCTTCTGCCTCCAATAGATTTCCTAAGCACTAGTGTTTTAAGGAACAGTTTAAAAAGAGAATCATATTGTGATTTCTTGATAATGGGTGTGTTCCTTATCTTCTCCTAGTGTCTAAACTCTTCTCCATGGCTGGACCCCCAAATAATATTCCTTTACGTGCTAAGGGGTATCTAGAGAGTGGGATAGGTTTAATAACTACCCTCACCCTATCGCGTACCCTAACCCTAACCCCTACCCTAACACTAACGCGTACCCTAATCCTAACCTGTACCCTAAACCGAGCCCTAACCCTAACACTAACCCTAACCCTAACCCTAACCCATACCCTACGCCCTACCCGAACCCCTCCCCGAACCCGTACCCTAAGCCGTACCCTAACCCTCACCCTAACCCTAACCCTAACACTAAGCTACCCTTGATTGCTTCTGCCTCCAATAGATTTCCTAAGCACTAGTGTTTTAAGGAACAGGGTAAAAAGAGAATCCTAATGTGATTTCTTGATAATGGGTGTGTTCCTTATCTTCTTCTAGTGTCTAAACTCTTTTCCATGGCTGGACCCCAAATAATATTCCTTTACGTGCTAAGGGGTATCTAGAGAGTGGGATAGGTTTAATAACTAACCTCACCCTATCGCGTACCCTAACCCTAACCCCTACCCTAACCCTAACGCGTACCCTAATCCTAACCCATAGCCTAAACCGAGCCCTAACCCTAACCCTAACACTAACGCTAACTCTAACCCTAACCCATACCGTACGCCCTAACCGAACCCCTCCCCGAACCCGTAGCCTAAGCCGTACCCTAACCCTCAATCTAACCCTATCTCTAACCCTAAGCTACCCTTGACTACTTCTGCCTCCAATAGATTTCCTAAGCACTAGTGTTTTAAGGAACAGGTTAAAAAGAGAATCCTAATGTGATTTCTTGATAATGGGTGTGTTCCTTATCTTCTCCTAGTGTCTAAACTCTTCTCCATGGCTGGACCCCCAAATAATATTCCTTTACGTGCTAAGGGGTATCTAGAGAGTGGGATAGGTTTAAAAACTACCCTCACCCTAACGCGTACCCTAATCCTAACCCGTACCCTAAACTGAGCCCTAATCCTAACACTAGCCCAAACCCTAAACCTAACCCATACCCTACGCACTACCCGAAAGCCTCCCCGAACCCGTACCCTAAGCCGTACCCTAACCCTCACCCTAACCCTAACCGTAACCCTAAGCTACCCTTGATTGCTTCTGCCTCCAATAGATTTCCTAAGCACTAGTGTTTTAAGGAACAGGTTAAAAAGAGAATCCTAATGAGATTTCTTGATAATGGGTGTGTTTCTTATCTTCTCCTAGTGTCTAAACTCTTCTCCATGGCTGGACCCCCAAATAATATTCCTTTACGTGCTAAGGGGTATCTAGAGAGTGGGATAGGTTTAATAACTAACCTCACCCTATCGCGTACCCTAACCCTAACCCCTACCCTAACCCTAACGCGTACCCTAATCCTAACCCGTAGCCTAAACCGAGCCCTAACCCTAACCCTAACACTAACGCTAACCCTAACCCTAACCCATACCGTACGCCCTAACCGAACCCCTCCCCGAACCCGTACCCTAAGCCGTACCCTAACCCTCAATCTAACCCTAACTCTAACCCTAAGCTACCCTTGACTGCTTCTGCCTCCAATAGATTTCCTAAGCACTAGTGTTTTAAGGAACAGGTTAAAAAGAGAATCCTAATGTGATTTCTTGATAATGGGTGTGTTCCTTATCTTCTCCTAGTGTCTAAACACTTTTCCATGGCTGGACCCCCAAATAATATTCCTTTACGTGCTAAGGGGTATCTACAGAGTGGGATAGGTTTAAAAACTACCCTCACCCTAACGCGTACCCTAACCCTAACCCCTACCCTAACCCTAACGCGTACCCTAATCCTAACCCGTACCCTAAACAGAGCCCTAAACCTAACACTAGCCCTAACCCTGACACTAACACATACCCTACGCCCTACCCGAACCCCTCCCGGAACCCGTACCCTAAGCCGTACCCTAACCCTCACCCTAACCCTAACCCTAACCCTAAGCTACCCTTGACTGCTTCTGCCTCCAATAGATTTCCTAAGCACTAGTGTTTTAAGGAACAGTTTAAAAAGAGAATCATATTGTGATTTCTTGATAATGGGTGTGTTCCTTATCTTCTCCTAGTGTCTAAACTCTTCTCCATGGCTGGACCCCCAAATAATATTCCTTTACGTGCTAAGGGGTATCTAGAGAGTGGGATAGGTTTAATAACTACCCTCACCCTATCGCGTACCCTAACCCTAACCCCTACCCTAACACTAACGCGTACCCTAATCCTAACCCTTACCCTAAACCGAGCCCTAACCCTATCCCTAACACTAACGCTAACTCTAACCCTAACCCATACCGTACGCCCTAACCGAACCCCTCCCCGGACCCGTACCCTAAGCCGTACCCTAACCCTCAATCTAACCCTAACTCTAACCCTAAGCTACCCTTGACTGCTTCTGCCTCCAATAGATTTCCTAAGCACTAGTGTTTTAAGGAACAGGTTAAAAAGAGAATCCTAATGTGATTTCTTGATAATGGGTGTGTTCCTTATCTTCTCCTAGTGTCTAAACTCTTCTCCATGGCTGGACCCCCAAATAATATTCCTTTACGTGCTAAGGGGTATCTAGAGAGTGGGATAGGTTTAATAACTACCCTCACCCTAACGCGTACCCTAACCCTAACCCCTACCCTAACCCTAACGCGTACCCTAATCCTAACCCGTACCCTAAACCGAGCCCTAACCCTAACACTAGCCCTAACCCTAACCCTAACCCATACCCTACGCCCTACCCGAACCCCTCCCCGAACCCGTACCCTAAGCCGTACCCTAACCCTCACCGTAACCCTAACACTAACCCTAAGCTACTCTTGACTGCTTCTGCCTCCAATAGATTTCATAAGCACTAGTGTTTTAAGGAACAGTTTAAAAAGAGAATCATATTGTGATTTCTTGATAATGGGTGTGTTCCTTATCTTCTCCTAGTGTCTAAACTCTTCTCCATGGCTGGACCCCCAAATAATATTCCTTTACGTGCTAAGGGGTATCTAGAGAGTGGGATAGGTTTAATAACTACCCTCACCCTATCGCGTACCCTAACCCTAACCCCTACCCTAACACTAACGCGTACCCTAATCCTAACCCGTACCCTAAACCGAGCCCTAACCCTAACACTAACCCTAACCCTAACCCTAAACCATACCCTACGCCCTACCCGAACCCCTCCCCGAACCCGTACCCTAAGCCGTACCCTAACCCTCACCCTAACCCTAACCCTAACCCTAAGCTACCCTTGACTGCTTCTGCCTCCAATAGATTTCCTAAGCACTAGTGTTTTAAGGAACAGGTTAAAAAGAGAATCCTAATGTGATTTCGTGATAATGGGTGTGTTCCTTATCTTCTCCTAGTGTCTAAACTCTTCTCCATGGCTGGACCCCCAAATAATATTCCTTTACGTGCTAAGGGGTATCTAGAGAGTGTGATAGGTTTAATAACTACCCCCACCCTAACGCGTACCCTAACCCTAACGCGTACCCTAATCCTAACCCGTAGCCTAAACCGAGCCCTAACCCTAACCCTAACCCTAACCCTAACCCATACCGTACGCCCTAACCGAACCCCTCCCCGAAGCCGTACCCTAAGCCGTACCCTAACCCTCAATGTAACCCTAACTCTAACCCTAAGCTACCCTTGACTGCTTCTGCCTCCAATAGATTTCCTAAGCACTAGTGTTTTAAGGAACAGGTTAAAAAGAGAATCCTAATGTGATTTCTTGATAATGGGTGTGTTCCTTATCTTCTCCTAGTGTCTAAACTCTTCTCCATGGCTGGACCCCCAAATAATATTCCTTTACGTGGTAAGGGGTATCTAGAGAGTGGGATAGGTTTAATAACTACCCTCACCCTAACGCGTACCCTAACCCTAACACCTACCCTAACCCTAACGCGTACCCTAACCCTAACCCGTACCCTAAACCGAACCCTAACCCTAATAGTAGCCCTAACCCTAACCCTAACCCATACCCTACGCCCTACCCGAACCCCTCCCCGAACCCGTACCCTAAGCCGTACCCTAACCCTCACCCTAACCCTAACCCTAACCCTAAGCTACCCTTGACGGCTTCTGCCTCCAATAGATTTCCTAAGCACTAGTGTTTTAAGGAACAGTTTAAAAAGAGAATCATATTGTGATTTCTTGATAATGGGTGTGTTCCTTATCTTCTCCTAGTGTCTAAACTCTTCTCCATGGCTGGACCCCCAAATAATATTCCTTTACGTGCTAAGGGGTATCTAGAGAGTGGGATAGGTTTAATAACTACCCTCACCCTATCGCGTACCCTAACCCTAACCCCTACCCTAACACTAACGCGTACCCTAATCCTAACCTGTACCCTAAACCGAGCCCTAACCCTAACACTAACCCTAACCCTAACCCTAACCCATACCCTACGCCCTACCCGAACCCCTCCCCGAACCCGTACCCTAAGCCGTACCCTAACCCTCACCCTAACCCTAACCCTAACACTAAGCTACCCTTGATTGCTTCTGCCTCCAATAGATTTCCTAAGCACTAGTGTTTTAAGGAACAGGGTAAAAAGAGAATCCTAATGTGATTTCTTGATAATGGGTGTGTTCCTTATCTTCTTCTAGTGTCTAAACTCTTTTCCATGGCTGGACCCCAAATAATATTCCTTTACGTGCTAAGGGGTATCTAGAGAGTGGGATAGGTTTAATAACTAACCTCACCCTATCGCGTACCCTAATCCTAACCCCTACCCTAACCCTAACGCGTACCCTAATCCTAACCCATAGCCTAAACCGAGCCCTAACCCTAACCCTAACACTAACGCTAACTCTAACCCTAAACCATACCGTACGCCCTAACCGAACCCCTCCCCGAACCCGTAGCCTAAGCCGTACCCTAACCCTCAATCTAACCCTATCTCTAACCCTAAGCTACCCTTGACTACTTCTGCCTCCAATAGATTTCCTAAGCACTAGTGTTTTAAGGAACAGGTTAAAAAGAGAATCCTAATGTGATTTCTTGATAATGGGTGTGTTCCTTATCTTCTCCTAGTGTCTAAACTCTTCTCCATGGCTGGACCCCCAAATAATATTCCTTTACGTGCTAAGGGGTATCTAGAGAGTGGGATAGGTTTAAAAACTACCCTCACCCTAACGCGTACCCTAATCCTAACCCGTACCCTAAACTGAGCCCTAATCCTAACACTAGCCCAAACCCTAAACCTAACCCATACCCTACGCACTACCCGAAAGCCTCCCCGAACCCGTACCCTAAGCCGTACCCTAACCCTCACCCTAACCCTAACCGTAACCCTAAGCTACCCTTGATTGCTTCTGCCTCCAATAGATTTCCTAAGCACTAGTGTTTTAAGGAACAGGTTAAAAAGAGAATCCTAATGAGATTTCTTGATAATGGGTGTGTTTATTATCTTCTCCTAGTGTCTAAACTCTTCTCCATGGCTGGACCCCCAAATAATATTCCTTTACGTGCTAAGGGGTATCTAGAGAGTGGGATAGGTTTAATAACTACCCTCACCCTAACGCGTACCCTAACCCTAACACCTACCCTAACCCTAACGCGTACCCTAACCCTAACCCGTACCCTAAACCGAGCCCTAACCCTAACACTAACCCTAACCCTAACCCTAGCCCATACCCTACGCCGTACCCGAACACCTCCCCGAACCCGTACCCTAAGCCGTACCCTAACCCTAACCCTAACCCTAACCCTAACCCTAAGCTACCCTTGACGGCTTCTGCCTCCAATAGATTTCCTAAGCACTAGTGTTTTAAGGAACAGTTTAAAAAGAGAATCATATTGTGATTTCTTGATAATGGGTGTGTTCCTTATCTTCTCCTAGTGTCTAAACTCTTCTCCATGGCTGGACCCCCAAATAATATTCCTTTACGTGCTAAGGGGTATCTAGAGAGTGGGATAGGTTTAATAACTACCCTCACCCTATCGCGTACCCTAACCCTAACCCCTACCCTAACACTAACGCGTACCCTAATCCTAACCTGTACCCTAAACCGAGCCCTAACCCTAACACTAACCCTAACCCTAACCCTAACCCATACCCTACGCCCTACCCGAACCCCTCCCCGAACCCGTACCCTAAGCCGTACCCTAACCCTCACCCTAACCCTAACCCTAACACTAAGCTACCCTTGATTGCTTCTGCCTCCAATAGATTTCCTAAGCACTAGTGTTTTAAGGAACAGGGTAAAAAGAGAATCCTAATGTGATTTCTTGATAATGGGTGTGTTCCTTATCTTCTTCTAGTGTCTAAACTCTTTTCCATGGCTGGACCCCAAATAATATTCCTTTACGTGCTAAGGGGTATCTAGAGAGTGGGATAGGTTTAATAACTAACCTCACCCTATCGCGTACCCTAACCCTAACCCCTACCCTAACCCTAACGCGTACCCTAATCCTAACCCGTAGCCTAAACCGAGCCCTAACCCTAACCCTAACACTAACGCTAACCCTAACCCTAACCCATACCGTACGCCCTAACCGAACCCCTCCCCGAACCCGTACCCTAAGCCGTACCCTAACCCTCAATCTAACCCTAACTCTAACCCTAAGCTACCCTTGACTGCTTCTGCCTCCAATAGATTTCCTAAGCACTAGTGTTTTAAGGAACAGGTTAAAAAGAGAATCCTAATGTGATTTCTTGATAATGGGTGTGTTCCTTATCTTCTCCTAGTGTCTAAACACTTTTCCATGGCTGGACCCCCAAATAATATTCCTTTACGTGCTAAGGGGTATCTACAGAGTGGGATAGGTTTAGAAACTACCCTCACCCTAACGCGTACCCTAACCCTAACACCTACCCTAACCCTAACGCGTACCCTAATCCTAACCCGTACCCTAAACAGAGCCCTAAACCTAACACTAGCCCTAACCCTGACACTAACACATACCCTACGCCCTACCCGAACCCCTCCCGGAACCCGTACCCTAAGCCGTACCCTAACCCTCACCCTAACCCTAACCCTAACCCTAAGCTACCCTTGACTGCTTCTGCCTCCAATAGATTTCCTAAGCACTAGTGTTTTAAGGAACAGTTTAAAAAGAGAATCATATTGTGATTTCTTGATAATGGGTGTGTTCCTTATCTTCTCCTAGTGTCTAAACTCTTCTCCATGGCTGGACCCCCAAATAATATTCCTTTACGTGCTAAGGGGTATCTAGAGAGTGGGATAGGTTTAATAACTACCCTCACCCTATCGCGTACCCTAACCCTAACCCCTACCCTAACACTAACGCGTACCCTAATCCTAACCCTTACCCTAAACCGAGCCCTAACCCTATCCCTAACACTAACGCTAACTCTAACCCTAACACATACCGTACGCCCTAACCGAACCCCTCCCCTACCCGTACCCTAAGCCGTACCCTAACCTCACCCTAACCCTAACTCTAACCCTAAGCTACCCTTGTGACTGCTTCTGCCTCCAATAGATTTCCTAAGCACTAGTGTTTTAAGGAACAGGTTAAAAAGAGAATCCTAATGTGATTTCTTGATAATGGGTGTGTTCCTTATCTTCTCCTAGTGTCTAAACTCTTCTCCATGGCTGGACCCCCAAATAATATTCCTTTACGTGCTAAGGGGTATCTAGAGAGTGGGATAGGTTTAATAACTACCCTCACCCTAACGCGTACCCTAACCCTAACCCCTACCCTAACCCTAACGCGTACCCTAATCCTAACCCGTACCCTAAACCGAGCCCTAACCCTAACACTAGCCCTAACCCTAACCCTAACCCATACCCTACGCCCTACCCGAACCCCTCCCCGAACCCGTACCCTAAGCCGTACTCTAACCCTCACCGTAACCCTAACACTAACCCTAAGCTACTCTTGACTGCTTCTGCCTCCAATAGATTTCATAAGCACTAGTGTTTTAAGGAACAGTTTAAAAAGAGAATCATATTGTGATTTCTTGATAATGGGTGTGTTCCTTATCTTCTCCTAGTGTCTAAACTCTTCTCCATGGCTGGACCCCCAAATAATATTCCTTTACGTGCTAAGGGGTATCTAGAGAGTGGGATAGGTTTAATAACTACCCTCACCCTATCGCGTACCCTAACCCTAACCCCTACCCTAACACTAACGCGTACCCTAATCCTAACCCGTACCCTAAACCGAGCCCTAACCCTAACACTAACCCTAACCCTAACCCTAAACCATACCCTACGCCCTACCCGAACCCCTCCCCGAACCCGTACCCTAAGCCGTACCCTAACCCTCACCCTAACCCTAACCCTAACCCTAAGCTACCCTTGACTGCTTCTGCCTCCAATAGATTTCCTAAGCACTAGTGTTTTAAGGAACAGGTTAAAAAGAGAATCCTAATGTGATTTCGTGATAATGGGTGTGTTCCTTATCTTCTCCTAGTGTCTAAACTCTTCTCCATGGCTGGACCCCCAAATAATATTCCTTTACGTGCTAAGGGGTATCTAGAGAGTGTGATAGGTTTAATAACTACCCCCACCCTAACGCGTACCCTAACCCTAACCCCTACCCTAACCCTAACGCGTACCCTAATCCTAACCCGTAGCCTAAACCGAGCCCTAACCCTAACCCTAACCCTAACCCTAACCCATACCGTACGCCCTAAGCGAACCCCTCCCCGAAGCCGTACCCTAAGCCGTACCCTAACCCTCAATGTAACCCTAACTCTAACCCTAAGCTACCCTTGACTGCTTCTGCCTCCAATAGATTTCCTAAGCACTAGTGTTTTAAGGAACAGGTTAAAAAGAGAATCCTAATGTGATTTCTTGATAATGGGTGTGTTCCTTATCTTCTCCTAGTGTCTAAACTCTTCTCCATGGCTGGACCCCCAAATAATATTCCTTTACGTGGTAAGGGGTATCTAGAGAGTGGGATAGGTTTAATAACTACCCTCACCCTAACGCGTACCCTAACCCTAACACCTACCCTAACCCTAACGCGTACCCTAACCCTAACCCGTACCCTAAACCGAACCCTAACCCTAATAGTAGCCCTAACCCTAACCCTAACCCATACCCTACGCCCTACCCGAACCCCTCCCCGAACCCGTACCCTAAGCCGTACCCTAACCCTCACCCTAACCCTAACCCTAACCTTAAGCTACCCTTGACGGCTTCTGCCTCCAATAGATTTCCTAAGCACTAGTGTTTTAAGGAACAGTTTAAAAAGAGAATCATATTGTGATTTCTTGATAATGGGTGTGTTCCTTATCTTCTCCTAGTGTCTAAACTCTTCTCCATGGCTGGACCCCCAAATAATATTCCTTTACGTGCTAAGGGGTATCTAGAGAGTGGGATAGGTTTAATAACTACCCTCACCCTATCGCGTACCCTAACCCTAACCCCTACCCTAACACTAACGCGTACCCTAATCCTAACCTGTACCCTAAACCGAGCCCTAACCCTAACACTAACCCTAACCCTAACCCTAACCCATACCCTACGCCCTACCCGAACCCCTCCCCGAACCCGTACCCTAAGCCGTACCCTAACCCTCACCCTAACCCTAACCCTAACACTAAGCTACCCTTGATTGCTTCTGCCTCCAATAGATTTCCTAAGCACTAGTGTTTTAAGGAAGAGGGTAAAAAGAGAATCCTAATGTGATTTCTTGATAATGGGTGTGTTCCTTATCTTCTTCTAGTGTCTAAACTCTTTTCCATGGCTGGACCCCAAATAATATTCCTTTACGTGCTAAGGGGTATCTAGAGAGTGGGATAGGTTTAATAACTAACCTCACCCTATCGCGTACCCTAACCCTAACCCCTACCCTAACCCTAACGCGTAACCTAATCCTAACCCATAGCCTAAACCGAGCCCTAACCCTAACCCTAACACTAACGCTAACTCTAACCCTAACCCATACCGTACGCCCTAACCGAACCCCTCCCCGAACCCGTAGCCTAAGCCGTACCCTAACCCTCAATCTAACCCTAACCCTAACCCTAAGCTACCCTTGACTACTTCTGCCTCCAATAGATTTCCTAAGCACTAGTGTTTTAAGGAACAGGTTAAAAAGAGAATCCTAATGTGATTTCTTGATAATGGGTGTGTTCCTTATCTTCTCCTAGTGTCTAAACTCTTCTCCATGCCTGGACCCCCAAATAATATTCCTTTACGTGCTAAGGGGTATCTAGAGAGTGGGATAGGTTTAAAAACTACCCTCACCCTAACGCGTACCCTAATCCTAACCCGTACCCTAAACTGAGCCCTAATCCTAACACTAGCCCTAACCCTAACCCTAACCCATACCCTACGCACTACCCGAAAGCCTCCCCGAACCCGTACCCTAAGCCGTACCCTAACCCTCACCCTAACCCTAACCCTAACCCTAAGCTACCCTTTACTGCTTCTGCCTCCAATAGATTTCCTAAGCACTAGTGTTTTAAGGAACAGTTTAAAAAGAGAATCATATTCTGATTTCTTGATAATGGGTGTGTTCCTTATCTTCTCCTAGTGTCTAAACTCTTCTCCATGGCTGGACCCCCAAATAATATTCCTTTACGTGCTAAGGGGTATCTAGAGAGTGGGATAGGTTTAATAACTACCCTCACCCTATCGCGTACCCTAACCCTAACCCCTACCCTAACACTAACGCGTACCCTAATCCTAACCCGTACCCTAAACCGAGCCCTAACCCTAACACTAACCCTAACCCTAACCCTAACCCATACCCTACGCCCTACCCGAACGCCTCCCCGAACCCGTACCCTAAGCCGTACCCTAACCCTCACCCTAACCCTAACCCTAACCCTAAGCTACCCTTGACTGCTTCTGCCTCCAATAGATTTCCTAAGCACTAGTGTTTTAAGGAACAGTTTAAAAAGAGAATCATATTGTGATTTCTTGATAATGGGTGTGTTCCTTATCTTCTCCTACTGTCTAAACTCTTCTCCATGGCTGGACCCCCAAATAATATTCCTTTACGTGCTATGGGGTATCTAGAGAGTGGGATAGGTTTAATAACTAACCTCACCCTATCGCGTACCCTAACCCTAACCCCTACCCTAACACTAACGCGTACCCTAATCCTAACCCGTACCCTAAACCGAGCCCTAACCCTAACACTAACCCTAACCCTAACCCTAACCCGTACCGTACGCCCTAACCGAACCCCTCCCCGAAGCCGTACCCTAAGCCATACCCTAACCCTCAATGTAACCCTAACTCTAACCCTAAGCTACCCTTGACTGCTTCTGCCTCCAATAGATTTCCTAAGCACTAGTGTTTTAAGGAACAGGTTAAAAAGAGAATCCTAATGTGATTTCTTGATAATGGGTGTGTTCCTTATCTTCTCCTAGTGTCTAAACTCTTCTCCATGGCTGGACCCCCAAATAATATTCCTTTACGTGGTAAGGGGTATCTAGAGAGTGGGATAGGTTTAATAACTACCCTCACCCTAACGCATACCCTAACCCTAACACCTACCCTAACCCTAACGCGTACCCTAACCCTAACCCGTACCCTAAACCGAACCCTAACCCTAATAGTAGCCCTAACCCTAACCCTAACCCATACCCTACGCCCTACCCGAACCCCTCCCCGAACCCGTACCCTAAGCCGTACCCTAACCCTCACCCTAACCCTAACCCTAACCCTAAGCTACCCTTGACGGCTTCTGCCTCCAATAGATTTCCTAAGCACTAGTGTTTTAAGGAACAGTTTAAAAAGAGAATCATATTGTGATTTCTTGATAATGGGTGTGTTCCTTATCTTCTCCTAGTGTCTAAACTCTTCTCCATGGCTGGACCCCCAAATAATATTCCTTTACGTGCTAAGGGGTATCTAGAGAGTGGGATAGGTTTAATAACTACCCTCACCCTATCGCGTACCCTAACCCTAACCCCTACCCTAACACTAACGCGTACCCTAATCCTAACCCGTACCCTAAACCGAGCCCTAACCCTAACACTAACCCTAACCCTAACCCTAACCCATACCCTACGCCCTACCCGAACCCCTCCCCGAACCCGTACCCTAAGCCGTACCCTAACCCTCACCCTAACCCTAACCCTAACACTAAGCTACCCTTGATTGCTTCTGCCTCCAATAGATTAAATAAGCACTAGTGTTTTAAGGAACAGGGTAAAAAGAGAATCCTAATGTGATTTCTTGATAATGGGTGTGTTCCTTATCTTCTTCTAGTGTCTAAACTCTTTTCCATGGCTGGACCCCAAATAATATTCCTTTACGTGCTAAGGGGTATCTAGAGAGTGGGATAGGTTTAATAACTAACCTCACCCTATCGCGTACCCTAACCCTAACCCCTACCCTAACCCTAACGCGTACCCTAATCCTAACCCATAGCCTAAACCGAGCCCTAACCCTAACCCTAACACTAACGCTAACTCTAACCCTAACCCATACCGTACGCCCTAACCGAACCCTTCCCCGAACCCGTAGCCTAAGCCGTACCCTAACCCTCAATCTAACCCTAACTCTAACCCTAAGCTACCCTTGACTACTTCTGCCTCCAATAGATTTCGTAAGCACTAGTGTTTTAAGGAACAGGTTAAAAAGAGAATCCTAATGTGATTTCTTGATAATGGGTGTGTTCCTTATCTTCTCCTAGTGTCTAAACTCTTCTCCATGGCTGGACCCCCAAATAATATTCCTTTACGTGCTAAGGGGTATCTAGAGAGTGGCATAGGTTTAAAAACTACCCTCACCCTAACGCGTACCCTAATCCTAACCCGTACCCTAAACTGAGCCCTAATCCTAACACTAGCCCTAACCCTAACCCTAACCCATACCCTACGCACTACCCGAAAGCCTCCCCGAACCCGTACCCTAAGCCGTACCCTAACCCTCACCCTAAACCTAACCCTAACCCTAAGCTACCCTTTACTGCTTCTGCCTCCAATAGATTTCCTAAGCACTAGTGTTTTAAGGAACAGTTTAAAAAGAGAATCATATTCTGATTTCTTGATAATGGGTGTTTTCCTTATCTTCTCCTAGTGTCTAAACTCTTCTCCATGGCTGGACCCCCAAATAATATTCCTTTACGTGCTAAGGGGTATCTAGAGAGTGGGATAGGTTTAATAACTACCCTCACCCTATCGCGTACCCTAACCCTAACCCCTACCCTAACACTAACGCGTACCCTAATCCTAACCCGTACCCTAAACCGAGCCCTAACCCTAACACTAACCCTAACCCTAACACTAACCCATACCGTACGCCCTAACCGAACCCCTCCCCGAAGCCGTACCTTAAGCCGTACCCTAACCCTCAATGTAACCCTAACTCTAACCCTAAGCTACCCTTGACTGCTTCTGCCTCCAATAGATTTCCTAAGCACTAGTGTTTTAAGGAACAGGTTAAAAAGAGAATCCTAATGTGATTTCTTGATAATGGGTGTGTTCCTTATCTTCTCCTAGTGTCTAAACTCTTCTCCATGGCTGGACCCCCAAATAATATTCCTTTACGTGGTAAGGGGTATCTAGAGAGTGGGATAGGTTTAATAACTACCCTCACCCTAACGCGTACCCTAACCCTAACACCTACCCTAACCCTAACGCGTACCCTAACCCTAACCCGTACCCTAAACCGAACCCTAACCCTAATAGTAGCCCTAACCCTAACCCTAACCCATACCCTACGCCCTACCCGAACCCCTCCCCGAACCCGTACCCTAAGCCGTACCCTAACCCTCACCCTAACCCTAACCCTAACCCTAAGCTACCCTTGACGGCTTCTGCCTCCAATAGATTTCCTAAGCACTAGTGTTTTAAGGAACAGTTTAAAAAGAGAATCATATTGTGATTTCTTGATAATGGGTGTGTTCCTTATCTTCTCCTAGTGTCTAAACTCTTCTCCATGGCTGGACCCCCAAATAATATTCCTTTACGTGCTAAGGGGTATCTAGAGAGTGGGATAGGTTTAATAACTACCCTCACCCTATCGCGTACCCTAACCCTAACCCCTACCCTAACACTAACGCGTACCCTAATCCTAACCCGTACCCTAAACCGAGCCCTAACCCTAACACTAACCCTAACCCTAACCCTAACCTATACCCTACGCCCTACCCGAACGCCTCCCCGAACCCGTACCCTAAGCCGTACCCTTACCCTCACCCTAACCCTAACCCTAACCCTAAGCTACCCTTGACTGCGTCTGCCTCCAATAGATTTCCTAAGCACTAGTGTTTTAAGGAACAGGTTAAAAGAGAATCCTAATGTGATTTCTTGATAATGGGTGTGTTCCTTATCTTCTCCTAGTGTCTAAACTCTTCTCCATGGCTGGACCCCCAAATAATATTCCTTTACGTACTAAGGGGTATCTAGAGAGTGGGATAGGTTTAATAACTACCCTCACCCTAACGCGTACCCTAACCCTAACACCTACCCTAACCCTAACGCGTACCCTAACCCTAACCCGTACCCTAAACCGAGCCCTAACCCTAATAGTAGCCCTAACCCTAACCCTAACCCTTACCCTACGCCCTACCCGAACCCCTCCCCGAAACCGTACCCTAAGCCGTACCCTAACCCTCACCCTAACCCTAACCCTAACCCTAAGCTACCCTTGACTGCTTCTGCCTCCAATAGATTTCCTAAGCACTAGTGTTTTAAGGAACAGTTTAAAAAGAGAATCATATTGTGATTTCTTGATAATGGGTGTGTTCCTTATCTTCTCCTAGTGTCTAAACTCTTCTCCATGGCTGGACCCCCAAATAATATTCCTTTACGTGCTATGGGGTATCTAGAGAGTGGGATAGGTTTAATAACTAACCTCACCCTATCGCGTACCCTAACCCTAACCCCTACCCTAACACTAACGCGTACCCTAATCCTAACCCGTACCCTAAACCGAGCCCTAACCCTAACACTAACCCTAACCCTAACCCTAACCCATGCCCTACGCCCTACCCGAACCCCTCCCCGAACCCGTACCCTAAGCCGTACCCTAACCCTCACCCTAACCCTAACCCTAACCCTAAGCTACCCTTGATTGCTTCTGCCTCCAATAGATTTCCTAAGCACTAGTGTTTTAAGGAACAGGTTAAAAAGAGAATCCTAATGTGATTTCTTGATAATGGGTGTGTTCCTTATCTTCTCCTAGTGTCTAAACTCTTCTCCATGGCTGGACCCCCAAATAATATTCCTTTACGTGCTAAGGGGTATCTAGAGAGTGGGATAGGTTTAATAACTACCCTCACCCTAACGCGTACCCTAACCCTAACCCCTACCCTAACCCTAACGCGTACCCTAATCCTAACCCGTAGCCTAAACCGAGCCCTAACCCTAACCCTAACACTAACCCTAACCCTAACCCTAACCCATACCGTACGCCCTAACCGAACCCCTCCCCGAACCCGTACCCTAAGCCATACCCTAACCCTCAATGTAACCCTAACTCTAACCCTAAGCTACCCTTGACTGCTTCTGCCTCCAATAGATTTCCTAAGCACTAGTGTTTTAAGGAACAGGTTAAAAAGAGAATCCTAATGTGATTTCTTGATAATGGGTGTGTTCCTTATCTTCTCCTAGTGTCTAAAATCTTCTCCATGGCTGGACCCCCAAATAATATTCCTTTACGTGCTAAGGGGTATCTAGAGAGTGGGATAGGTTTAATAACTACCCTCACCCTAAAGCGTACCCTAACCCTAACCCCTACCCTTACCCTAACGCGTACCCTAATCCTAACCCGTACCCTAAACCGAGCCCAAACCCTAACACTAACACTAACCCTAACCCTAACCCATACCTTACGCCCTACCCGAACCCCTCCCCGAACCCGTACCCTAAGCCATACCCTAACCCTCACCCTAACCCTAACCCTAACCCTAAACTACCCTTGACTGCTTCTGCCTCCAATAGATTTCCTAAGCACTAGTGTTTTAAGGAACAGTTTAAAAAGAGAATCATATTGTGATTTCTTGATAATGGGTGTGTTCCTTATCTTCTCCTCGTGTCTAAACTCTTCTCCATGGCTGGAACCCCAAATAATATTCCTTTACGTGCTAAGGGGTATGTAGAGAGTGGGATAGGTTTCATAACTACCCTCTCCCTAAAGCGTACCCTAACCCTAACCCCTACCATAACCCTAACGCGTACCCTAATCCTAACCCGTACCCTAAAACGAGCCCTAACCCTAACACTAACCCTAACCCTAACCGTAACCCATACCCTACGCCCTACCCGAAAGCCTCCCCGAACCCGTACCCTAAGCCGTACCCTAACCCTCACCCTAACCCTAACCCTAACCCTAAGCTACCCTTGACTGCTTCTGCCTCCAATAGATTTCCTAAGCACTAGTGTTTTAAGGAACAGGTTAAAAAGAGAATCCTAATGTGATTTCTTGATAATGGGTGTGTTCCTTATCTTCTCCTAGTGTCTAAACTCTTCTCCATGGCTGGACCCCCAAATAATATTCCTTTACGTGCTAAGGGGTATATAGAGAGTGGGATATGTTTAATAAATAACCTCACCCTATCGCATACCCTAACCCTAACCCCTACCCTAACACTAACGCGTACCCTAATCCTAACCCGTATCCTAAACCGAGCCCTAACCCTAACACTAACCCTAACCCTAACCCATACCCTACGCCCTACCCGAACCCCTCTCTGAACCCGTAACCTAAGCCGTACCCTAACCCTCACCCTAACCCTAACCCTAACCCTAAGCTACCCTTGACGGCTTCTGCCTCAAATAGATTTCCTAAGCACTAGTGTTTTAAGGAACAGGTTAAAAAGATAATCCTAATGTGATTTCTTGATAATGGGTGTGTTCCTTATCTTCTCCTAGTGTCTAAACTCTTCTCCATGGCTGGATCCCCAAATAATATTCCTTTACGTGCTAAGCGGTATCTAGAGAGTGGGATATGTTTAATAACTACCCTCACCCTAACGCGTACCCTAACCCTAACCCCTACCCTAACCCTAACGCATACCCTAATCCTAACCCGTACCCTAAACCGAGCCCTAACCCTAACACTAACCCTAACACTAACCCTAACCAATACCCTACGCCCTACACGAACCCCTCCCCGAACCCGTACCCAAAGCCATACCCTAACCCTCACCCTCACCCTAACACTAACCCTAAGCTACCCTTGACTGCTTCTGCCTCCAATAGATTTCCTAAGCACTAGTGTTTTAAGGAACAGGTTAAAAAGAGAATCCTAATGAGATTTCTTGATAATGGGTGTGTTTCTTATCTTCTCCTAGTGTCTAAACTCTTCTCCATGGCTGGACCCCCAAATAATATTCCTTTACGTGCTAAGGGGTATCTAGAGAGTGGGATAGGTTTAATAACTAACCTCACTCTATCGCGTACCCTAACCCTAACCCCTACCCTAACCCTAACGCGTACCCTAATCCTAACCCGTAGCCTAAACCGAGCCCTAACCCTAACCCTAACAGTAACGCTAACCCTAACCCTAACCCATACCGTACGCCCTAACCGAACCCCTCCCCGAACCCGTACCCTAAGCCGTACCCTAACCCTCAATCTAACCCTAACTCTAACCCTAAGCTACCCTTGACTGCTTCTGCCTCCAATAGATTTCCTAAGCACTAGTGTTTTAAGGAACAGGTTAAAAAGAGAATCCTAATGTGATTTCTTGATAATGGGTGTGTTCCTTATCTTCTCCTAGTGTCTAAACTCTTCTCCATGGCTGGACCCCCAAATAATATTCCTTTACGTGCTAAGGGGTATCTAGAGAGTGGAATAGGTTTAATAACTACCCTCACCATAACGCGTACCCTAACCCTAACCCCTACCCTAACCCTAACGCGTACCCTAACCCTAACCCGTACCCTAAACCGAGCCCTAACCCTAATAATAGCCCTAACCCTAACCCTAACCCATACCCTACGCCCTACCCGAACCCCTCCCCGAAACCGTACCCTAAGCCGTACCCTAACCCTCACCCTAACCCTAACCCTAACCCTAAGCTACCCTTGACTGCTTCTGCCTCCAATAGATTTCCTAAGCACTAGTGTTTTAAGGAACAGTTTAAAAACAGAATCATATTGTGATTTCTTGATAATGGGTGTGTTCCTTATCTTCTCCTAGTGTCTAAACTCTTCTCCATGGCTGGACCCCCAAATAATATTCCTTTACGTGCTAAGGGGTATCTAGAGAGTGGGATAGGTTTAATAACTACCCTCACCCTATTGCGTACCCTAACCCTAACCCCTACCCTAACACTAACGCGTACCCTAATCCTAACCCGTACCCTAAACAGAGCCCTAACGCTAACACTAACCCTAACCCTAACCCTAACCCATGCCCTACGCCCTACCCGAACCCCTCCCCGAACCCGTACCCTAAGCCGTACCCTAACCCTCACCCTAACCCTAACTCTAACCCTAAGGTACCCTTGATTGCTTCTGCCTCCAATAGATTTCCTAAGCACTAGTGTTTTAAGGAACAGGTTAAAAAGAGAATCCTAATGTGATTTCTTGATAATGGGTGTGATCCTTATCTTCTCCTAGTGTCTAAACTCTTCTCCATGGCTGGACCCCCAAATAATATTCCTTTACGTGCTAAGGGGTATCTAGAGAGTGGGATAGGTTTAATAACTACCCTCACCCTAACGCGTACCCTAACCCTAACCCCTACCCTAACCCTAACGCGTACCCTAATCCTAACCCGTACCCTAAACCGAGCCCTAACCATAACACTAGCCCTAACCCTAACCCTAACTCATACCCTACGCCCTACCCGAAAGCCTCCCCGAACCCGTACCCTAAGCCGTACCCTAACCCTCACCCTAACCCTAACCCTAACCCTAAGCTACCCTTGACTGCTTCTGCCTCCAATAGATTTCCTAAGCACTAGTGTTTTAAGGAAAAGTTTAAAAAGAGAATCATATTGTGATTTCTTGATAATGGGTGTGTTCCTTATCTTCTCCTAGTGTTTAAACTCTTCTCCATGGCTGGACCCCCAAATAATATTCCTTTACGTACTAAGGGGTATCTAGAGAGTGGGATAGGTTTAATAACTACCCTCACCCTAAAGCGTACCCTAACCCTAACCCCTACCCTAACCCTAACGCGTACCCTAATCCTAACCCGTACCCTAAACCGAGCCCTAACCCTAACACTAACCCTAACCCTAACCCTAACCCATACCCTACGCCCTACCCGAACCCCTCCCCGAACCCGTACCCTAAGCCGTACCCTAACCCTCACCCTAACCCTAACCCTAACCCTAAGCTACCCTTGATTGCTTCTGCCTCCAATAGATTTCCTAAGCACTAGTGTTTTAAGGAACAGGTTAAAAAGAGAATCCTAATGTGATTTCTTCATAATGGGTGTGTTCCTTATCTTCTCCTAGTGTCTAAACTCTTTTCCATGGCTGGACCCCAAATAATATTCCTTTACGTGCTAAGGGGTATCTAGAGAGTGGGATAGGTTTAATAACTAACCTCACCGTATCGCGTACCCTAACCCTAACCCCTACCCTAACCCTAACGCGTACACTAAACCTAACCCGTAGCCTAAACCGAGCCCTAACCCTAACCCTAACACTAACCCTAACCCTAACCCTAACCCATACCGTACGCCCTAACCGAACCCCTCCCCGAACCCGTACCCTAAGCCGTACCCTAACCCTCAATGTAACCCTAACTCTAACCCTAAGCTACCCTTGACTGCTTCTGCCTCCAATAGATTTCCTAAGCACTAGTGTTTTAAGGAACAGTTTAAAAACAGAATCATATTGTGATTTCTTGATAATGGGTGTGTTCCTTATATTCTCCTAGTGTCTAAACTCTTCTCCATGGCTGGACCCCCAAATAATATTCCTTTACGTGCTAAGGGGTATCTAGAGAGTGGGATAGGTTTAATAACTACCCTCACCCTATTGCGTACCCTAACCCTAACCCCTACCCTAACACTAACGCGTACCCTAATCCTAACCCGTACCCTAAACCGAGCCCTAACGCTAACACTAACCCTAACCCTAACCCTAACACATGCCCTACGCCCTACCCGAACCCCTCCCCGAACCCGTACCCAAAGCCATACCCTAACCCTCACCCTCACCCTAACACTAACCCTAAGCTACCCTTGACTGCTTCTGCCTCCAATAGATTTCCTAAGCACTAGTGTTTTAAGGAACAGGTTAAAAAGAGAATCCTAATGAGATTTCTTGATAATGGGTGTGTTTCTTATCTTCTCCTAGTGTCTAAACTCTTCTCCATGGCTGGACCCCCAAATAATATTCCTTTACGTGCTAAGGGGTATCTAGAGAGTGGGATAGGTTTAATAACTAACCTCACCCTATCGCGTACCCTAACCCTAACACCTACCCTAACCCTAACGCCTACCCTAATCCTAACCCGTAGCCTAAACCGAGCCCTAACCCTAACCCTAACAGTAACGCTAACCCTAACCCTAACCCATACCGTACGCCCTAACCGAACCCCTCCCCGAACCCGTACCCTAAGCCGTACCCTAACCCTCAATCTAACCCTAACTCTAACCCTAAGCTACCCTTGACTGCTTCTGCCTCCAATAGATTTCCTAAGCACTATTGTTTTAAGGAACAGGGTAAAAAGAGAATCCTAATGTGATTTCTTGATAATGGGTGTGTTCCTTATCTTCTCCTAGTGTCTAAACTCTTTTCCATGGCTGGACCCCCAAATAATATTCCTTTACGTGCTAAGGGGTATCTAGAGAGTGGGATAGGTTTAAAAACTACCCTCACCCTTCGCGTACCCTAACCCTAACCCCTACCCTAACACTAACGCGTACCCTAATCCTAACCCGTACCCTAAACCGAGCCCTAACCCTAACACTAACCCTAACCCTAACCCTAACCCATACCTTACGCCCTACCCGAACCCCTCCCCGAACCCGTACCCTAAGCCATACCCTAACCCTCACCCTAACCCTAACCCTAACTCTAAACTACCCTTGACTGCTTCTGCCTCCAATAGATTTCCTAAGCACTAGTGTTTTAAGGAACAGGTTAAAAAGAGAATCATATTGTGATTTCTTGATAATGGGTGTGTTCCTTATCTTCTCCTCGTGTCTGAACTCTTCTCCATGGCTGGAACCCCAAATAATATTCCTTTACGTGCTAAGGGGTATGTAGAGAGTGGGATAGGTTTAATAACTACCCTCTCCCTAAAGCGTACCCTAACCCTAACCCCTACCCTAACCCTAACGCGTACACTAAACCTAACCC
Source organism: Balaenoptera acutorostrata (assembly GCF_949987535.1). Lineage (NCBI taxonomy): Eukaryota > Metazoa > Chordata > Mammalia > Artiodactyla > Balaenopteridae > Balaenoptera > Balaenoptera acutorostrata. Next base: position 224,195 of record NW_026646049.1, read on the forward strand.
GTAGCCTAAACCGAGCCCTAACCCTAACACTAACCCTAACCCTAACCCTAACCCATACCGTACGCCCTAACCGAACCCCTCCCCGAACCCGTACCCTAAGCCGTACCCTAACCCTCAATGTAACCCTAACTCTAACCCTAAGCTACCCTTGACTGCTTCTGCCTCCAATAGATTTCCTAAGCACTAGTGTTTTAAGGAACAGTTTAAAAACAGAATCATATTGTGATTTCTTGATAATGGGTGTGTTCCTTATCTTCTCCTAGTGTCTAAACTCTTCTCCATGGCTGGACCCCCAAATAATATTCCTTTACGTGCTAAGGGGTATCTAGAGAGTGGGATAGGTTTAATAACTACCCTCACCCTATTGCGTACCCTAACCCTAACCCCTACCCTAACACTAACGCGTACCCTAATCCTAACCCGTACCCTAAACAGAGCCCTAACGCTAACACTAACCCTAACCCTAACCCTAACCCATGCCCTACGCCCTACCCGAACCCCTCCCCGAACCCGTACCCTAAGCCGTACCCTAACCCTCACCCTAACCCTAACTCTAACCCTAAGGTACCCTTGATTGCTTCTGCCTCCAATAGATTTCCTAAGCACTAGTGTTTTAAGGAACAGGTTAAAAAGAGAATCCTAATGTGATTTCTTGATAATGGGTGTGATCCTTATCTTCTCCTAGTGTCTAAACTCTTCTCCATGGCTGGACCCCCAAATAATATTCCTTTACGTGCTAAGGGGTATCTAGAGAGTGGGATAGGTTTAATAACTACCCTCACCCTAACGCGTACCCTAACCCTAACCCCTACCCTAACCCTAACGCGTACCCTAATCCTAACCCGTACCCTAAACCGAGCCCTAACCATAACACTAGCCCTAACCCTAACCCTAACTCATACCCTACGCCCTACCCGAAAGCCTCCCCGAACCCGTACCCTAAGCCGTACCCTAACCCTCACCCTAACCCTAACCCTAACCCTAAGCTACCCTTGACTGCTTCTGCCTCCAATAGATTTCCTAAGCACTAGTGTTTTAAGGAAAAGTTTAAAAAGAGAATCATATTGTGATTTCTTGATAATGGGTGTGTTCCTTATCTTCTCCTAGTGTTTAAACTCTTCTCCATGGCTGGACCCCCAAATAATATTCCTTTACGTACTAAGGGGTATCTAGAGAGTGGGATAGGTTTAATAACTACCCTCACCCTAAAGCGTACCCTAACCCTAACCCCTACCCTAACCCTAACGCGTACCCTAATCCTAACCCGTACCCTAAACCGAGCCCTAACCCTAACACTAACCCTAACCCTAACCCTAACCCATACCCTACGCCCTACCCGAACCCCTCCCCGAACCCGTACCCTAAGCCGTACCCTAACCCTCACCCTAACCCTAACCCTAACCCTAAGCTACCCTTGATTGCTTCTGCCTCCAATAGATTTCCTAAGCACTAGTGTTTTAAGGAACAGGTTAAAAAGAGAATCCTAATGTGATTTCTTCATAATGGGTGTGTTCCTTATCTTCTCCTAGTGTCTAAACTCTTTTCCATGGCTGGACCCCAAATAATATTCCTTTACGTGCTAAGGGGTATCTAGAGAGTGGGATAGGTTTAATAACTAACCTCACCGTATCGCGTACCCTAACCCTAACCCCTACCCTAACCCTAACGCGTACACTAAACCTAACCCGTAGCCTAAACCGAGCCCTAACCCTAACCCTAACACTAACCCTAACCCTAACCCTAACCCATACCGTACGCCCTAACCGAACCCCTCCCCGAACCCGTACCCTAAGCCGTACCCTAACCCTCAATGTAACCCTAACTCTAACCCTAAGCTACCCTTGACTGCTTCTGCCTCCAATAGATTTCCTAAGCACTAGTGTTTTAAGGAACAGTTTAAAAACAGAATCATATTGTGATTTCTTGATAATGGGTGTGTTCCTTATCTTCTCCTAGTGTCTAAACTCTTCTCCATGGCTGGACCCCCAAATAATATTCCTTTACGTGCTAAGGGGTATCTAGAGAGTGGGATAGGTTTAATAACTACCCTCACCCTATTGCGTACCCTAACCCTAACCCCTACCCTAACACTAACGCGTACCCTAATCCTAACCCGTACCCTAAACCGAGCCCTAACGCTAACACTAACCCTAACCCTAACCCTAACACATGCCCTACGCCCTACCCGAACCCCTCCCCGAACCCGTACCCAAAGCCATACCCTAACCCTCACCCTCACCCTAACACTAACCCTAAGCTACCCTTGACTGCTTCTGCCTCCAATAGATTTCCTAAGCACTAGTGTTTTAAGGAACAGGTTAAAAAGAGAATCCTAATGAGATTTCTTGATAATGGGTGTGTTTCTTATCTTCTCCTAGTGTCTAAACTCTTCTCCATGGCTGGACCCCCAAATAATATTCCTTTACGTGCTAAGGGGTATCTAGAGAGTGGGATAGGTTTAATAACTAACCTCACCCTATCGCGTACCCTAACCCTAACACCTACCCTAACCCTAACGCCTACCCTAATCCTAACCCGTAGCCTAAACCGAGCCCTAACCCTAACCCTAACAGTAACGCTAACCCTAACCCTAACCCATACCGTACGCCCTAACCGAACCCCTCCCCGAACCCGTACCCTAAGCCGTACCCTAACCCTCAATCTAACCCTAACTCTAACCCTAAGCTACCCTTGACTGCTTCTGCCTCCAATAGATTTCCTAAGCACTATTGTTTTAAGGAACAGGGTAAAAAGAGAATCCTAATGTGATTTCTTGATAATGGGTGTGTTCCTTATCTTCTCCTAGTGTCTAAACTCTTTTCCATGGCTGGACCCCCAAATAATATTCCTTTACGTGCTAAGGGGTATCTAGAGAGTGGGATAGGTTTAAAAACTACCCTCACCCTTCGCGTACCCTAACCCTAACCCCTACCCTAACACTAACGCGTACCCTAATCCTAACCCGTACCCTAAACCGAGCCCTAACCCTAACACTAACCCTAACCCTAACCCTAACCCATACCTTACGCCCTACCCGAACCCCTCCCCGAACCCGTACCCTAAGCCATACCCTAACCCTCACCCTAACCCTAACCCTAACTCTAAACTACCCTTGACTGCTTCTGCCTCCAATAGATTTCCTAAGCACTAGTGTTTTAAGGAACAGGTTAAAAAGAGAATCATATTGTGATTTCTTGATAATGGGTGTGTTCCTTATCTTCTCCTCGTGTCTGAACTCTTCTCCATGGCTGGAACCCCAAATAATATTCCTTTACGTGCTAAGGGGTATGTAGAGAGTGGGATAGGTTTAATAACTACCCTCTCCCTAAAGCGTACCCTAACCCTAACCCCTACCCTAACCCTAACGCGTACACTAAACCTAACCGGTAGCCTAAACCGAGCCCTAACCCTAACACTAACCCTAACCCTAACCCTAACCCATACCGTACGCCCTAACCGAACCCCTCCCCGAACCCGTACCCTAAGCCGTACCCTAACCCTCAATGTAACCCTAACTCTAACCCTAAGCTACCCTTGACTGCTTCTGCCTCCAATAGATTTCCTAAGCACTAGTGTTTTAAGGAACAGGTTAAAAAGAGAATCCTAATGTGATTTCTTGATAATGGGTGTGTTCCTTATCTTCTCCTAGTGTCTAAACTCTTCTCCATGGCTGGACCCCCAAATAATATTCCTTTACGTGCTAAGGGGTATCTAGAGAGTGGAATAGGTTTAATAACTACCCTCACCCTAACGCGTACCCTAACCCTAACCCCTACCCTAACCCTAACGCGTACCCTAACCCTAACCCGTAACCTAAACCGAGCCCTAACCCTAATAGTAGCCCTAACCCTAACCCTAACCCATACCCTACGCCCTACCCGAACCCCTCCCCGAAACCGTACCCTAAGCCGTACCCTAACCCTCACCCTAACCCTAACCCTAACCCTAAGCTACCCTTGACTGCTTCTGCCTCCAATAGATTTCCTAAGCACTAGTGTTTTAAGGAACAGTTTAAAAACAGAATCATATTGTGATTTCTTGATAATGGGTGTGTTCCTTATCTTCTCCTAGTGTCTAAACTCTTCTCCATGGCTGGACCCCCAAATAATATTCCTTTACGTGCTAAGGGGTATCTAGAGAGTGGGATAGGTTTAATAACTACCCTCACCCTATTGCGTACCCTAACCCTAACCCCTACCCTAACACTAACGCGTACCCTAATCCTAACCCGTACCCTAAACCGAGCCCTAACGCTAACACTAACCCTAACCCTAACCCTAACCCATGCCCTACGCCCTACCCGAACCCCTCCCCGAACCCGTACCCAAAGCCATACCCTAACCCTCACCCTCACCCTAACACTAACCCTAAGGTACCCTTGACTGCTTCTGCCTCCAATAGATTTCCTAAGCACTAGTGTTTTAAGAAACAGGTTAAAAAGAGAATCCTAATGAGATTTCTTGATAATGGGTGTGTTTCTTATCTTCTCCTAGTGTCTAAACTCTTCTCCATGGCTGGACCCCCAAATAATATTCCTTTACGTGCTATGGGGTATCTAGAGAGTGGGATAGGTTTAAAAACTACCCTCACCCTAACGCGTACCCTAACCCTAACCCCTACCCTAACACTAACGCGTACCCTAATCCTAACCCGTACCCTAAACCGAGCCCTAACCCTAACACTAACCCTGACCCTAACCCATACCCTACGCCCTACCCGAACCCCTCCCCGAAAACGTACCCTAAGCCGTACCCTAACCCTCACCCTAACCCTAACCCTAACCCTAAGCTACCCTTGACTGCTTCTGCCTCCAATAGATTTCCTAAGCACTAGTGTTTTAAGGAACAGTTTAAAAACAGAATCATATTGTGATTTCTTGATAATGGGTGTGTTCCTTATCTTCTCCTAGTGTCTAAACTCTTCTCCATGGCTGGACCCCCAAATAATATTCCTTTACGTGCTAAGGGGTATCTAGAGAGTGGGATAGGTTTAATAACTACCCTCACCCTATTGCGTACCCTAACCCTAACCCCTACCCTAACACTAACGCGTACCCTAATCCTAACCCGTACCCTAAACCGAGCCCTAACCCTAACACTAACCCTAACCCTAACCCTAACCCATACCTTACGCCCTACCCGAAAGCCTCCCCGAACCCGTACCCTAAGCCGTACCCTAACCCTCACCCTAACCCTAAGCTACCCTTGACTGCTTCTGCCTCCAATAGATTTCCTAAGCACTAGTGTTTTAAGGAACAGGTTAAAAAGAGAATCCTAATGTGATTTCTTGATAATGGGTGTGTTCCTTATCTTCTCCTAGTGTCTAAACTCTTCTCCATGGCTGGACCCCCAAATAATATTCCTTTACGTGCTAAGGGGTATCTAGAGAGTGGGATAGGTTTAATAACTACCCTCACCCTATCGCGTACCCTAACCCTAACCCCTACCCTAACACTAACGCGTACCCTAATCCTAACCCGTACCCTAAACCGAGCCCTAACCCTATCACTAACCCTAACCCTAACCCTAACCCATACCCTACGCCCTACCCGAACCCCTCCCCGAACCCGTACCCTAAGCCGTACCCTAACCCTCACCCTAACCCTAACCCTAACCCTAAGCTACCCTTGATTGCTTATGCCTCCAATAGATTTCCTAAGCACTAGTGTTTTAAGGAACAGGTTAAAAAGAGAATCCTAATGTGATTTCTTCATAATGGGTGTGTTCCTTATCTTCTCCTAGTGTCTAAACTCTTTTCCATGGCTGGACCCCCAAATAATATTCCTTTACGTGCTAAGGGGTATCTAGAGAGTGGGATAGGTTTAAAAACTACCCTCACCCTTCGCGTACCCTAACCCTAACCCCTACCCTAACACTAACGCGTACCCTAATCCTAACCCGTACCCTAAACCGAGCCCTAACCCTAACACTAACCCTAACCCTAACCCTAACCCATACCTTACGCCCTACCCGAACCCCTCCCCGAACCCGTACCCTAAGCCATACCCTAACCCTCACCCTAACCCTAACCCTAAACTACCCTTGACTGCTTCTGCCTCCAATAGATTTCCTAAGCACTAGTGTTTTAAGGAACAGGTTAAAAAGAGAATCATATTGTGATTTCTTGATAATGGGTGTGTTCCTTATCTTCTCCTCGTGTCTGAACTCTTCTCCATGGCTGGAACCCCAAATAATATTCCTTTACGTGCTAAGGGGTATGTAGAGAGTGGGATAGGTTTAATAACTACCCTCTCCCTAAAGCGTACCCTAACCCTAACCCCTACCCTAACCCTAACGCGTACACTAAACCTAACCCGTAGCCTAAACCGAGCCCTAACCCTAACACTAACCCTAACCCTAACCCTAACCCATACCGTACGCCCTAACCGAACCCCTCCCCGAACCCGTACCCTAAGCCGTACCCTAACCCTCAATGTAACCCTAACTCTAACCCTAAGCTACCCTTGACTGCTTCTGCCTCCAATAGATTTCCTAAGCACTAGTGTTTTAAGGAACAGGTTAAAAAGAGAATCCTAATGTGATTTCTTGATAATGGGTGTGTTCCTTATCTTCTCCTAGTGTCTAAACTCTTCTCCATGGCTGGACCCCCAAATAATATTCCTTTACGTGCTAAGGGGTATCTAGAGAGTGGAATAGGTTTAATAACTACCCTCACCCTAACGCGTACCCTAACCCTAACCCCTACCCTAACCCTAACGCGTACCCTAACCCTAACCCGTAACCTAAACCGAGCCCTAACCCTAATAGTAGCCCTAACCCTAACCCTAACCCATACCCTACGCCCTACCCGAACCCCTCCCCGAAACCGTACCCTCAGCCGTACCCTAACCCTCACCCTAACCCTAACCCTAACCCTAAGCTACCCTTGACTGCTTCTGCCTCCAATAGATTTCCTAAGCACTAGTGTTTTAAGGAACAGTTTAAAAACAGAATCATATTGTGATTTCTTGATAATGGGTGTGTTCCTTATCTTCTCCTAGTGTCTAAACTCTTCTCCATGGCTGGACCCCCAAATAATATTCCTTTACGTGCTAAGGGGTATCTAGAGAGTGGGATAGGTTTAATAAGTACCCTCACCCTATTGCGTACCCTAACCCTAACCCCTACCCTAACACTAACGCGTACCCTAATCCTAACCCGTACCCTAAACCGAGCCCTAACGCTAACACTAACCCTAACCCTAACCCTAACCCATGCCCTACGCCCTACCCGAACCCCTCCCCGAACCCGTACCCAAAGCCATACCCTAACCCTCACCCTCACCCTAACACTAACCCTAAGGTACCCTTGACTGCTTCTGCCTCCAATAGATTTCCTAAGCACTAGTGTTTTAAGAAACAGGTTAAAAAGAGAATCCTAATGAGATTTCTTGATAATGGGTGTGTTTCTTATCTTCTCCTAGTGTCTAAACTCTTCTCCATGGCTGGACCCCCAAATAATATTCCTTTACGTGCTATGGGGTATCTAGAGAGTGGGATAGGTTTAAAAACTACCCTCACCCTAACGCGTACCCTAACCCTAACCCCTACCCTAACACTAACGCGTACCCTAATCCTAACCCGTACCCTAAACCGAGCCCTAACCCTAACACTAACCCTGACCCTAACCCATACCCTACGCCCTACCCGAACCCCTCCCCGAAAACGTACCCTAAGCCGTACCCTAACCCTCACCCTAACCCTAACCCTAACCCTAAGCTACCCTTGACTGCTTCTGCCTCCAATAGATTTCCTAAGCACTAGTGTTTTAAGGAACAGTTTAAAAACAGAATCATATTGTGATTTCTTGATAATGGGTGTGTTCCTTATCTTCTCCTAGTGTCTAAACTCTTCTCCATGGCTGGACCCCCAAATAATATTCCTTTACGTGCTAAGGGGTATCTAGAGAGTGGGATAGGTTTAATAACTACCCTCACCCTATTGCGTACCCTAACCCTAACCCCTACCCTAACACTAACGCGTACCCTAATCCTAACCCGTACCCTAAACCGAGCCCTAACCCTAACACTAACCCTAACCCTAACCCTAACCCATACCTTACGCCCTACCCGAAAGCCTCCCCGAACCCGTACCCTAAGCCGTACCCTAACCCTCACCCTAACCCTAAGCTACCCTTGACTGCTTCTGCCTCCAATAGATTTCCTAAGCACTAGTGTTTTAAGGAACAGGTTAAAAAGAGAATCCTAATGTGATTTCTTGATAATGGGTGTGTTCCTTATCTTCTCCTAGTGTCTAAACTCTTCTCCATGGCTGGACCCCCAAATAATATTCCTTTACGTGCTAAGGGGTATCTAGAGAGTGGGATAGGTTTAATAACTACCCTCACCCTATCGCGTACCCTAACCCTAACCCCTACCCTAACACTAACGCGTACCCTAATCCTAACCCGTACCCTAAACCGAGCCCTAACCCTATCACTAACCCTAACCCTAACCCTAACACATACCCTACGCCCTACCCGAACCCCTCCCCGAACCCGTACCCTAAGCCGTACCCTAACCCTCACCCTAACCCTAACCCTAACCCTAAGCTACCCTTGATTGCTTATGCCTCCAATAGATTTCCTAAGCACTAGTGTTTTAAGGAACAGGTTAAAAAGAGAATCCTAATGTGATTTCTTCATAATGGGTGTGTTCCTTATCTTCTCCTAGTGTCTAAACTCTTTTCCATGGCTGGACCCCAAATAATATTCCTTTACGTGCTAAGGGGTATCTAGAGAGTGGAATAGGTTTAATAACTACCCTCACCCTAACGCGTACCCTAACCCTAACCCCTACCCTAACCCTAACGCGTACCCTAACCCTAACCCGTAACCAAAACCGAGCCCTAACCCTAATAGTAGCCCTAACCCTAACCCTAACCCATACCCTACGCCCTACCCGAACCCCTCCCCGAAACCGTACCCTAAGCCGTACCCTAACCCTCACCCTAACCCTAACCCTAACCCTAAGCTACCCTTGACTGCTTCTGCCTCCAATAGATTTCCTAAGCACTAGTGTTTTAAGGAACAGTTTAAAAACAGAATCATATTGTGATTTCTTGATAATGGGTGTGTTCCTTATGTTCTCCTAGTGTCTAAACTCTTCTCCATGGCTGGACCCCCAAATAATATTCCTTTACGTGCTAAGGGGTATCTAGAGAGTGGGATAGGTTTAATAACTACCCTCACCCTATTGCGTACCCTAACCCTAACACCTACCCTAACACTAACGCGTACTCTAATCCTAACCCGTACCCTAAACCGAGCCCTAACGCTAACACTAACCCTAACCCTAACCCTAACCCATGCCCTACGCCCTACCCGAACCCCTCCCCGAACCCGTACCCAAAGCCATACCCTAACCCTCACCCTCACCCTAACACTAACCCTAAGCTACCCTTGACTGCTTCTGCCTCCAATAGATTTCCTAAGCACTAGTGTTTTAAGGAACAGGTTAAAAAGAGAATCCTAATGAGATTTCTTGATAATGGGTGTGTTTCTTATCTTCTCCTAGTGTCTAAACTCTTCTCCATGGCTGGACCCCCAAATAATATTCCTTTACGTGCTATGGGGTATCTAGAGAGTGGGATAGGTTTAAAAACTACCCTCACCCTAACGCGTACCCTAACCCTAACCCCTACCCTAACACTAACGCGTACCCTAATCCTAACCCGTACCCTAAACCGAGCCCTAACCCTAACACTAACCCTGACCCTAACCCATACCCTACGCCCTACCCGAACCCCTCCCCGAAAACGTACCCTAAGCCGTACCCTAACCCTCACCCTAACCCTAACCCTAACCCTAAGCTACCCTTGACTGCTTCTGCCTCCAATAGATTTCCTAAGCACTAGTGTTTTAAGGAACAGTTTAAAAACAGAATCATATTGTGATTTCTTGATAATGGGTGTGTTCCTTATCTTCTCCTCGTGTCTAAACTCTTCTCCATGGCTGGAACCCCAAATAATATTCCTTTACGTACTAAGGGGTATCTAGAGAGTGGGATAGGTTTAATAACTACCCTCACCCTAAAGCGTACCCTAACCCTAACCCCTACCCTAACTCTAACGCGTACCCTAATCCTAACCCGTACCCTAAACCGAGCCCTAACCCTAACACTAACCCTAACCCTAACCCTAACCCATACCTTACGCCCTAACCGAAAGCCTCCCCGAACCCGTACCCTAAGCCGTACCCTAACCCTCACCCTAACCCTAAGCTACCCTTGACTGCTTCTGCCTCCAATAGATTTCCTAAGCACTAGTGTTTTAAGGAACAGTTTAAAAAGAGAATCATATTGTGATTTCTTGATAATGGGTGTGTTCCTTATCTTCTCCTAGTGTCTAAACTCTTCTCCATGGCTGGACCCCCAAATAATATTCCTTTACGTGCTAAGGGGTATCTAGAGAGTGGGATGGGTTTAATAACTACCCTCACCCTATCGCGTACCCTAACCCTAACCCCTACCCTAACACTAACGCGTACCCTAATCCTAACCCGTACCCTAAACCGAGCCCTAACCCTAACACTAACCCTAACCCTAACCCTAACCCATACCCTACGCCCTACCCGAACCCCTCCCCGAACCCGTACCCTAAGCCGTACCCTAACCCTCACCCTAAACCTAACCCTAACCCTAAGCTACCCTTGATTGCTTATGCCTCCAATAGATTTCCTAAGCACTAGTGTTTTAAGGAACAGGTTAAAAAGAGAATCCTAATGTGATTTCTTCATAATGGGTGTGTTCCTTATCTTCTCCTAGTGTCTAAACTCTTTTCCATGGCTGGACCCCAAATAATATTCCTTTACGTGCTAAGGGGTATCTAGAGAGTGGGATAGGTTTAATAACTAACCTCACCCTATCGCGTACCCTAACCCTAACCCCTACCCTAACCCTAACGCGTACACTAAACCTAACCCGTAGCCTAGCCGAGCCCTAACCCTAACCCTAACACTAACCCTAACCCTAACCCTAACCCATACCGTACGCCCTAACCGATCCCCTCCCCGAACCCGTACCCTAAGCCGTACCCTAACCCTCAATGTAACCCTAACTCTAACCCTAAGCTACCCTTGACTGCTTCTGCCTCCAATAGATTTCCTAAGCACTAGTGTTTTAAGGAACAGGTTAAAAAGAGAATCCTAATGTGATTTCTTGATAATGGGTGTGTTCCTTATCTTCTCCTAGTGTCTAAACTCTTCTCCATGGCTGGACCCCCAAATAATATTCCTTTACGTGCTAAGGGGTATCTAGAGAGTGGAATAGGTTTAATAACTACCCTCACCCTAACGCGTACCCTAACCCTAACCCCTACCCTAACCCTAACGCGTACCCTAACCCTAACCCGTACCCTAAACCGAGCCTTAACCCTAATAGTAGCCCTAACCCTAACCCTAACCCATGCCCTACGCCCTACCCGAACCCCTCCCCAACCCGTACCCTAAGCCGTACCCTAACCCTCACCCTAACCCTAACTCTAACCCTAAGCTACCCTTGATTGCTTCTGCCTCCAATAGATTTCCTAAGCACTAGTGTTTTAAGGAACAGGTTAAAAAGAGAATCCTAATGTGATTTCTTGATAATGGGTGTGTTCCTTATCTTCTCCTAGTGTCTAAACTCTTCTCCATGCCTGGACCCCCAAATAATATTCCTTTACGTGCTAAGGGGTATCTAGAGAGTGGGATAGGTTTAATAACTAACCTCACCCTAACGCGTACCCTAACCCTAACCCCTACCCTAACCCTAACGCGTACCCTAATCCTAACCCGTACCCTAAACCGAGCCCTAACCATAACACTAGCCCTAACCCTAACCGTAACCCATACCCTACGCCCTACCCGAAAGCCTCCCCGAACCCGTACCCTAAGCCGTACCCTAACCCTCACCCTAACCCTAACCCTAACCCTAAGCTACCCTTGACTGCTTCTGCCTCCAATAGATTTCCTAAGCACTAGTGTTTTAAGGAACAGTTTAAAAAGAGAATCATATTGTGATTTCTTGATAATGGGTGTGTTCCTTATCTTCTCCTAGTGTTTAAACTCTTCTCCATGGCTGGACCCCCAAATAATATTCCTTTACGTACTAAGGGGTATCTAGAGAGTGGGATAGGTTTAATAACTACCCTCACCCTAAAGCGTACCCTAACCCTAACCCCTACCCTAACCCTAACGCGTACCCTAATCCTAACCCGTACCCTAAACCGAGCCCTAACCCTAACACTAACCCTAACCCTAACCCTAACCCATACCTTACGCCCTACCCGAACCCCTCACCGAACCCGTACCCTAAGCCATACCCTAACCCTCACCCTAACCCTAACCCTAACCCTAAACTACCCTTGACTGCTTCTGCCTCCAATAGATTTCCTAAGCACTAGTGTTTTAAGGAACAGGTTAAAAAGAGAATCCTAATGTGATTTCTTCATAATGGGTGTGTTCCTTATCTTCTCCTAGTGTCTAAACACTTTTCCATGGCTGGACCCCAAATAATATTCCTTTACGTGCTAAGGGGTATCTAGAGAGTGGGTAGGTTTAATAACTAACCTCACCCTATCGCGTACCCTAACCCTAACCCCTACCCTAACCCTAACGCGTACACTAAACCTAACCCGTAGTCTAAACCGAGCCCTAACCCTAACCCTAACACTAACCCTAACCCTAACCCTAACCCATACCGTACGCCCTAACCGAACCCCTCCCCGAACCCGTACCCTAAGCCGTACCCTAACCCTCAATGTAACCCTAACCCTAACCCTAAGCTACCCTTGACTGCTTCTGCCTCCAATAGATTTCCTAAGCACTAGTGTTTTAAGAAACAGGTTAAAAAGAGAATCCTAATGTGATTTCTTGATAATGGGTGTGTTCCTTATCTTCTCCTAGTGTCTAAACTCTTCTCCATGGTTGGACCCCCAAATAATATTCCTTTACGTGCTAAGGGGTATCTAGAGAGTGGAATAGGTTTAATAACTACCCTCAACCTAATGCGTACCCTAACCCTAACCCCTACCCTAACCCTAACGCGTACCCTAACCCTAACCCGTAACCTAAACCGAGCCCTAACCCTAATAGTAGCCCTAACCCTAACCCTAACCCATACCCTACGCCCTCCCCGAACCCCTCCCCGAAACCGTACCCTAAGCCGTACCCTAACCCTCACCCTAACCCTAACCCTAACCCTAAGCTACCCTTGACTGCTTCTGCCTCCAATAGATTTCCTAAGCACTAGTGTTTTAAGGAACAGTTTAAAAACAGAATCATATTGTGATTTCTTGATAATGGGTGTGTTCCTTATCTTCTCCTAGTGTCTAAACTCTTCTCCATGGCTGGACCCCCAAATAATATACCTTTACGTGCTAAGGGGTATCTAGAGAGTGGGATAGGTTTAATAACTACCCTCACCCTATTGCGTACCCTAACCCTAACCCCTACCCTAACACTAATGCGTACCCTAATCCTAACCCGTACCCTAAACCGAGCCCTAATGCTAACACTAACCCTAACCCTAACCCTAAACCATGCCCTACGCCCTACCCGAACCCCTCCCCGAACCCGTACCCTAACCCTAACCCTAACCCTAACCCTAAGCTACCCTTCACGGCTTTTGCCTCCAATAGATTTCCTAAGCACTAGTGTTTTAAGGAACAGGTTAAAAAGAGAATCCTAATGTGATTTCTTGGTAATGGGTGTGTTCCTTATCTTCTCCTCGTGTCTAAACTCTTCTACATGGCTGGACCCCCAAATAATATTCCTTTTCGTGCTAAGGCGTATCTAGAGAGTGGGATAGGTTTAATAACTACCCTCACCCTAACGCGTACCCTAACCCTAACCCCTAACCTAACCCTAACGCGTACCCTAATCCTAACCAGTACCCTAAACCGAGCCCTAACCCTAACACTAGCCGTAACCCTAACCCTAACCCATAGCCTACGCCCTACCCGAACCCCTCCCCGAACCCGTACCCTAAGCCGTACCCTAAACCTCACCCTAACCCTCACCCTAACCCTAAGCTACCCTTGACTGCTTCTGCCTCCAATAGATTTCCTAAGCACTAGTGTTTTAAGGAACAGGTTAAAAAGAGAATGCTAATGTGATTTCTTGATAATGGGTGTGTTCCTTATCTTCTCCTCGTGTCTAAACTCTTCTCCTTGGCTGGACCCCCAAATAATATTCCTTTACGTGCTAAGGGTTATCTAGAGAGTGGGATAGGTTTAATAACTACCCTCACCCTAAAGCGTACCCTAACCCTAACCCCTACCCTAACCCTAACTCGTACCCTAATCCTAACCCGTACCCTAAACTGAGCCCTAATCCTAACACTAGCCCTAACCCTAACCCTAACCCATACCCTACGCCCTACCCGAAAGCCTCCCCGAACCCGTACCCTAAGCCGTACCCTAACCCTCACCCTAACCCTAACCCTAACCCTAAGCTACCCTTGATTGCTTTTGCCTCCAATAGATTTCCTAAGCACTAGTGTTTTAAGGAACAGGTTAGAAAGAGAATCCTAATGTGATTTCTTAATAATGGGTGTGTTTCTTATCTTCTCCTAGTGTCTAAACTCTTCTCCATGGCTGGACCCCCAAATAATATTCCTTTACGTGATAAGGGGTATCTAGAGAGTGGGATAGGTTTAATAACTAACCTCACCATATCGCGTACCCTAACCCTAACCCCTACCCTAAACCTAACGCGTACCCTAATCCTAACCCATAGCCTAAACCGAGCCCTAACCCTAACCCTAACACTAACGCTAACTCTAACCCTAACCCATACCGTACGCCCTAACCGAACCCCTCCCCGAACCCGTACCCTAAGCCGTACCCTAACCCTCAATCTAACCCTAACTCTAACCCTAAGCTACCCTTGACTGCTTCTGCCTCCAATAGATTTCCTAAGCACTAGTGTTTTAAGGAACAGGTTAAAAAGAGAATCCTAATGTGATTTCTTGATAATGGGTGTGTTCCTTATCTTCTCCTAGTGTCTAAACTCTTTTCCATGGCTGGACCCCCAAATAATATTCCTTTACGTGCTAAGGGGTATCTACAGAGTGGGATAGGTTTAAAAACTACCCTCACCCTAACGCGTACCCTAACCCTAACACCTACCCTAACCCTAACGCGTACCCTAATCCTAACCCGTACCCTAAACAGAGCCCTAACCCTAACACTAGCCCTAACCCTAACACTAACCCATACCCTACGCCCTACCCGAACCCCTCCCCGAACCCGTACCCTAAGCCGTACCCTAACCCTCACCCTAACCCTAACCCTAACCCTAAGCTACCCTTGACTGCTTCTGCCTCCAATAGATTTCCTAAGCACTAGTGTTTTAAGGAACAGTTTAAAAAGAGAATCATATTGTGATTTCTTGATAATGGGTGTGTTCCTTATCTTCTCCTAGTGTCTAAACTCTTCTCCATGGCTGGACCCCCAAATAATATTCCTTTACGTGCTAAGGGGTATCTAGAGAGTGGGATAGGTTTAATAACTACCCTCACCCTATCGCGTACCCTAACCCTAACCCCTACCCTAACACTAACGCGTACCCTAATCCTAACCCGTACCCTAAACCGAGCCCTAACCCTAACACTAACCCTAACCCTAACCCTAACCCATACCCTACGCCCTACCCGAACCCCTCCCCGAACCCGTACCCTAAGCCGTACCCTAACCCTCAATCTAACCCTAACCCTAACCCTAAGCTACCCTTGACTGCTTCTGCCTCCAATAGATTTCCTAAGCACTAGTGTTTTAAGGAACAGGTTAAAAAGAGAATCCTAATGTGATTTCTTGATAATGGGTGTGTTCCTTATCTTCTCCTAGTGTCTAAACTCTTCTCCATGGCTGGACCCCCAAATAATATTCCTTTACGTGCTAAGGGGTATCTAGAGAGTGGGATAGGTTTAATAACTACCCTCACAGTAAAGCGTACCCTAACCCTAACCCCTTCCCTAATCCTAACCCGTATTCTAAACCGAGCCCTAACCCTAACACTAACCCTATCCCTAACCCTAACCCATACCCTACGCCCTACCCGAACCCCTCCCCGAACCCGTACCCTAAGCCGTACCCTAACCCTCACCCTAACCCTAACCCTAACCCTAAGCTACCCTTGATTGCTTCTGCCTCCAATAGATTTCCTAAGCACTAGTGTTTTAAGGAACAGGTTAAAAAGAGAATCCTAATGTGATTTCTTGATAATGGGTGTGTTCCTTATCTTCTCCTAGTGTCTAAACTCTTTTCCATGGCTGGACCCGCAAATAATATTCCTTTACGTGCTAAGGGGTATCTAGAGAGTGGGATAGGTTTAATAACTAACCTCACCCTAACGCGTACCCTAACCCTAAACCCTACCCTTACCCTAACGCGTACACTAAACCTAACCCGTAGACTAAACCGAGCCCTAACCCTAACCCTAACACTAACCCTAACCCTAACCCTAACCCATACCGTACGACCTAACCGAACCCCTCCCCGAACCCGTACCCTAAGCCGTACCCTAACCATCAATCTAACCCTAACTTTAACCCTAAGCTACCCTTGACTGCTTCTTCCTCCAATAGATTTCCTAAGCACTAGTGTTTTAAGGAACAGTTAAAAAAGAGAATCATATTGTGATTTCTTGATAATGGGTGTGTTCCTTATCTTCTCCTAGTGTCTAAACTCTTTTCCATGGCTGGACCCGCAAATAATATTCCTTTACGTGCTAAGGGGTATCTAGAGAGTGGGATAGGTTTAATAACTAACCTCACCCTAACGCGTACCCTAACCCTAACCCCTACCCTAACCCTAACGCGTACCCTAATCCTAACCCGTATCCTAAACCGAGCCCTAAACCTAACACTAACCCTAACCCTAACCCTAACCCATACCCTACGCCCTACCCGAACCCCTCCCTGAACCCGTACCCTAAGACGTACCCTAACCCTGATCCTAACCCTAACGCTAATCCTAAGCTACCCTTGACGGCTTCTGCCTCCAATAGATTTCCTAAGCACTAGTGTTTTAAGGAACAGGTTAAAAAGAGAATCCTAATGTGATTTCTTGATAATGGGTGTGTTCCTTATCTTCTCCTCGTGTCTAAACTCTTCTCCATGGCTGGACCACCAAATAATATTCCTTTACGTGCTAAGGGGTATCTAGAGAGTGGGATAGGTTTAATAACTACCCTCACCCTAAAGCGTACCCTAACCCTAACCCCTACCCTAACCCTAACGCGTACCGTAATCCTAACCCGTACCCTAAACCGAGCCCTAACCCTAACACTAACCCTAACCCTAACCCTAACCAATACCCTACGCCCTACCCGAACCCCTCCCCGAACCCGTACCCAAAGCCATACCCTAACCCTCACCCTAACCCTAACCCTAACCCTAAGCTTCCCTTGACTGCTTCTGCCTCCAATAGATTTCCTAAGCACTAGTGTTTTAAGGAACAGGTTAAAAAGAGAATCATAATGTGATTTCGTGATAATGGGTGTGTTCCTTATCTTCTCCAAGTGTCTAAATTCTTCTCCATAGCTGGACCCCCAAATAATATTACTTTACGTGCTAAGGGGTATCTAGAGAGTGGGATAGGTTTAATAACTACCCTAACCCTAACGCGTACCCTAACCCTAACCCCTACCCTAACCCTAACGCGTACCCTAATCCTAACCAGTACCCTAAACCGAGCCCTAACCCTAACACTAACGCTAACCCTAACCCTAACCCATACCATACGCCCTAACCGAACCCCTCCCCGAACCCGTACCCTAAGCCGTACCCTAACCCTCAATCTAACCCTAACTCTAACCCTAAGCTACCCTTGACTGCTTCTGCCTCCAATAGATTTCCTAAGCACTAGTGTTTTAAGGAACAGGTTAAAAAGAGAATCCTAATGTGATTTCTTGATAATGGGTGTGTTCCTTATCTTCTCCTAGTGTCTAAACTCTTTTCCATGGCTGGACCCCCAAATAATATTCCTTTACGTGCTAAGGGGTATCTACAGAGTGGGATAGGTTTAAAAACTACCCTCACCCTAACGCGTACCCTAACCCTAACACCTACCCTAACCCTAATGCGTACCCTAATCCTAACCCGTACCCTAAACAGAGCCCTAAACCTAAAACTAGCCCTAACCCTAACACTAACCCATACCCTACGCCCTACCCGAACCCCTCCCCGAACCCGTACCCTAAGCCGTACCCTAACCCTCACCCTAACCCTAACCCTAACCCTAAGCTACCCTTGACTGCTTCTGCCTCCAATAGATTTCCTAAGCACTAGTGTTTTAAGGAACAGTTTAAAAAGAGAATCATATTGTGATTCCTTGATAATGGGTGTGTTCCTTATCTTCTCCTAGTGTCTAAACTCTTCTCCATGGCTGGACCCCCAAGTAATATTCCTTTACGTGCTAAGGGGTATCTAGAGAGTGGGATAGGTTTAATAACTACCCTCACCCTATGGCGTACCCTAACCCTAACCCCTACCCTAACTCTAACGCGTACCCTAATCCTAACCCGTACCCTAAACCGAGCCCTAACCCTAACAATAACCCTAACACTAACCCTAACCCATACCCTACGCCCTACCCGAACCCCTCCCCGAACCCGTACCCTAAGCCGTACCCTAACCCTCACCCTAACCCTAACCCTAACCCTAAGCTACCCTTGATTGCTTCTGCCTCCAATAGATTTCCTAAGCACTAGTGTTTTAAGGAACAGGTTAAAAAGAGAATCCTAATGTGATTTCTTGATAATGGGTGTGTTCCTTATCTTCTTCTAGTGTCTAAACTCTTTTCCATGGCTGGACCCCAAATAATATTCCTTTACGTGCTAAGGGGTATCTAGAGAGTGGGATAGGTTTAATAACTAACCTCACCCTATCGCGTACCCTAACCCTAACCCCTACCCTAACCCTAACGCGTACCCTAATCCTAACCCATAGCCTAAACCGAGCCCTAACCCTAACCCTAACACTAACGCTAACTCTAACCCTAACCCATACCGTACGCCCTAACCGAACCCCTCCCCGAACCCGTACCCTAAGCCGTACCCTAACCCTCAATCTAACCCTAACTCTAACCCTAAGCTACCCTTGACTGCTTCTGCCTCGAATAGATTTCCTAAGCACTAGTGTTTTAAGGAACAGGTTAAAAAGAGAATCCTAATGTGATTTCTTGATAATGGGTGTGTTCCTTATCTTCTCCTAGTGTCTAAACTCTTCTCCATGGCTGGACCCCCAAATAATATTCCTTTACGTGCTAAGGGGTATCTAGAGAGTGGGATAGGTTTAAAAACTACCCTCACCCTAACGCGTACCCTAATCCTAACCCGTACCCTAAACTGAGCCCTAATCCTAACACTAGCCCAAACCCTAACCCTAACCCATACCCTACGCACTACCCGAAAGCCTCCCCGAACCCGTACACTAAGCCGTACCCTAACCCTCACCCTAACCCTAACCCTAACCCTAAGCTACCCTTGACTGCTTCTGCCTCCAATAGATTTCCTAAGCACTAGTGTTTTAAGGAACAGGTTAAAAAGAGAATCCTAATGTGATTTCTTGATAATGGGTGTGTTCCTTATCTTCTCCTAGTGTCTAAACTCTTCTCCATGGCTGGACCCCCAAATAATATTCCTTTACGTGCTAAGGGGTATCTAGAGAGTGGGATAGGTTTAATAACTAACCTCACCCTATCGCGTACCCTAACCCTAACCCCTACCCTAACCCTAACGCGTACCCTAATCCTAACCCGTAGCCTAAACCGAGCCCTAACCCTAACCCTAACACTAACGCTAACCCTAACCCTAACCCATACCGTACGCCCTAACCGAACCCCTCCACGAACCCGTACCCTAAGCCGTACCCTAACCCTCAATCTAACCCTAACTCTAACCCTAAGCTACCCTTGACTGCTTCTGCCTCCAATAGATTTCCTAAGCACTAGTGTTTTAAGGAACAGGTTAAAAAGGGAATCCTAATGTGATTTCTTGATAATGGGTGTGTTCCTTATCTTCTCCTCGTGTCTAAACTCTTCTCCATGGCTGGAACCCCAAATAATATTCCTTTACGTGCTAAGGGGTATGTAGAGAGTGGGATAGGTTTAATAACTACCCTCTCCCTAAAGCGTACCCTAACCCTAACCCCTACCCTAACCCTAACGCGTACCCTAATCCTAACCCGTACCCTAAAACGAGCCCTAACCCTAACACTAACCCTAACCCTAACCCTAACCCATACCTTACGCTCTACCCGAAAGCCTCCCCGAACCCGTACCCTAAGCCGTACCCTAACCCTCACCCTAACCCTAACCCTAACCCTAAGCTACCCTTGACTGCTTCTGCCTCCATTAGATTTCCTAAGCACTAGTGTTTTAAGGAACAGTTTAAAAAGAGAATCATATTGTGATTTCTTGATAATGGGTGTGTTCCTTATCTTCTCCTAGTGTCTAAACTCTTCTCCATGGCTGGACCCCCAAATAATATTCCTTTACGTGCTAAGGGGTATCTAGAGAGTGGGATAGGTTTAATAACTACCCTCACCCTATCGCGTATCCTAACCCTAACCCCTACCCTAACACTAACGCGTACCCTAATCCTAACCCTTACCCTAAACCGAGCCCTAACCCTAACACTAACCCTATTCCTAACCCTAACCCATACCCTACGCCCTACCCGAACCCCTCCCCGAACCCGTACCCTAAGCCGTACCCTAACCCTCACCCTAACCCTAACCCTAACCCTAAGCTACCCTTGATTGCTTCTGCCTCCAATAGATTTCCTAAGCACTAGTGTTTTAAGGAACAGGTTAAAAAGAGAATCCTAATGTGATTTCTTGATAATGGGTGTGTTCCTTATCTTCTCCTAGTGTCTAAACACTTTTCCATGGCTGGACCCCAAATAATATTCCTTTACGTGCTAAGGGGTATCTAGAGAGTGGGATAGGTTTAATAACTAACCTCACCCTATCGCGTACCCTAACCCTAACCCCTACCCTAACCCTAACGCGTACCCTAATCCTAACCCATAGCCTAAACCGAGCCCTAACCCTATCCCTAACACTAACGCTAACTCTAACCCTAACCCATACCGTACGCCCTAACCGAACCCCTCCCCGGACCCGTACCCTAAGCCGTACCCTAACCCTCAATCTAACCCTAACTCTAACCCTAAGCTACCCTTGACTGCTTCTGCCTCCAATAGATTTCCTAAGCACTAGTGTTTTAAAGAACAGGTTAAAAAGAGAATCCTAATGTGATTTCTTGATAATGGGTGTGTTCCTTATCTTCTCCTAGTGTCTAAACTCTTCTCCATGGCTGGACCCCCAAATAATATTCCTTTACGTGCTAAGGGGTATCTAGAGAGTGGGATAGGTTTAAAAACTACCCTCACCCTAACGCGTACCCTAACCCTAACCCCTACCCTAACACTAACGCGTACCCTAATCCTAACCCGTACCCTAAACCGAACCCTAACCCTAATAGTAGCCCTAACCCTAACCCTAACCCATACCCTACGCCCTACCCGAACCCCTCCCTGAAACCGTACCCTAAGCCGTACCCTAACCCTCACCCTAACCCTAACCCTAAACCTAAGCTACCCTTGACTGCTTCTGCCTCCAATAGATTTCCTAAGCACTCTTGTTTTAAGGAACAAGTTAAAAAGAGAATCCTAATGTGATTTCTTGATAATGGGTGTGTTCCTTATTTTCTCCTAGTGTCTAAACTCTTCTCCATGGCTGGACCCCCAAATAATATTCCTTTACGTGCTAAGGGGTATCTAGATAGTGGGATAGGTTTAATAACTACCCTAACCCTAACGCGTACCCTAATCCTAACCCGTACCCTAAACCGAGCCCTAACCCTAACACTAGCCCTAACCATAACCCTAACCCATACACTACGTCCTACCCGAACCCCTCCCCGAACCCCTACCCTAAGCCGTACCCTAAACCTCACCCTAACCCTAACCCTAACCCTAAGCTACCCTTGACTGCTTCTGCCTCCAATAGATATCCTAAGCACTAGTGTTTTAAGGAACAGGTTAAAAAGAGAATCCTAATGTGATTTCTTGATAATGGGTGTGTTCCTTATCTTCTCCTCGTGTCTAAACTCTTCTCCATGGCTGGACCCCCAAATAATATTCCTTTACGTGCTAAGGGGTATCTACAGAGTGGGATAGGTTTAAAAACTACCCTCACCCTAACGCGTACCCTAACCCTAACACCTACCCTAACCCTAATGCGTACCCTAATCCTAACCCGTACCCTAAACAGAGCCCTAAACCTAAAACTAGCCCTAACCCTAACACTAACCCATACCCTACGCCCTACCCGAACCCCTCCCCGAACCCGTACCCTAAGCCGTACCCTAACCCTCACCCTAACCCTAACCCTAACCCTAAGCTACCCTTGACTGCTTCTGCCTCCAATAGATTTCCTAAGCACTAGTGTTTTAAGGAACAGTTTAAAAAGAGAATCATATTGTGATTCCTTGATAATGGGTGTGTTCCTTATCTTCTCCTAGTGTCTAAACTCTTCTCCATGGCTGGACCCCCAAGTAATATTCCTTTACGTGCTAAGGGGTATCTAGAGAGTGGGATAGGTTTAATAACTACCCTCACCCTATCGCGTACCCTAACCCTAACCCCTACCCTAACTCTAACGCGTACCCTAATCCTAACCCGTACCCTAAACCGAGCCCTAACCCTAACAATAACCCTAACACTAACCCTAACCCATACCCTACGCCCTACCCGAACCCCTCCCCGAACCCGTACCCTAAGCCGTACCCTAACCCTCACCCTAACCCTAACCCTAACCCTAAGCTACCCTTGATTGCTTCTGGCTCCAATAGATTTCCTAAGCACTAGTGTTTTAAGGAACAGGTTAAAAAGAGAATCCTAATGTGATTTCTTGATAATGGGTGTGTTCCTTATCTTCTTCTAGTGTCTAAACTCTTTTCCATGGCTGGACCCCAAATAATATTCCTTTACGTGCTAAGGGGTATCTAGAGAGTGGGATAGGTTTAATAACTAACCTCACCCTATCGCGTACCCTAACCCTAACCCCTACCCTAACCCTAACGCGTACCCTAATCCTAACCCATAGCCTAAATCGAGCCCTAACCCTAACCCTAACACTAACGCTAACTCTAACCCTAACCCATACCGTACGCCCTAACCGAACCCCTCCCCGAACCCGTACCCTAAGCCGTACCCTAACCCTCAATCTAACCCTAACTCTAACCCTAAGCTACCCTTGACTGCTTCTGCCTCGAATAGATTTCCTAAGCACTAGTGTTTTAAGGAACAGGTTAAAAAGAGAATCCTAATGTGATTTCTTGATAATGGGTGTGTTCCTTATCTTCTCCTAGTGTCTAAACTCTTCTCCATGGCTGGACCCCCAAATAATATTCCTTTACGTGCTAAGGGGTATCTAGAGAGTGGGATAGGTTTAAAAACTACCCTCACCCTAACGCGTACCCTAATCCTAACCCGTACCCTAAACTGAGCCCTAATCCTAACACTAGCCCAAACCCTAACCCTAACCCATACCCTACGCACTACCCGAAAGCCTCCCCGAACCCGTACCCTAAGCCGTACCCTAACCCTCACCCTAACCCTAACCCTAACCCTAAGCTACCCTTGATTGCTTCTGCCTCCAATAGATTTCCTAAGCACTAGTGTTTTAAGGAACAGGTTAAAAAGAGAATCCTAATGAGATTTCTTGATAATGGGTGTGTTTCTTATCTTCTCCTAGTGTCTAAACTCTTCTCCATGGCTGGACCCCCAAATAATATTCCTTTACGTGCTAAGGGGTATCTAGAGAGTGGGATAGGTTTAATAACTAACCTCACCCTATCGCGTACCCTAACCCTAACCCCTACCCTAACCCTAACGCGTACCCTAATCCTAACCCGTAGCCTAAACCGAGCCCTAACCCTAACCCTAACACTAACGCTAACCCTAACCCTAACCCATACCGTACGCCCTAACCGAACCCCTCCACGAACCCGTACCCTAAGCCGTACCCTAACCCTCAATCTAACCCTAACTCTAACCCTAAGCTACCCTTGACTGCTTCTGCCTCCAATAGATTTCCTAAGCACTAGTGTTTTAAGGAACAGGTTAAAAAGGGAATCCTAATGTGATTTCTTGATAATGGGTGTGTTCCTTATCTTCTCCTCGTGTCTAAACTCTTCTCCATGGCTGGAACCCCAAATAATATTCCTTTACGTGCTAAGGGGTATGTAGAGAGTGGGATAGGTTTAATAACTACCCTCTCCCTAAAGCGTACCCTAACCCTAACCCCTACCCTAACCCTAACGCGTACCCTAATCCTAACCCGTACCCTAAAAC
Organism: Balaenoptera acutorostrata; assembly: GCF_949987535.1. Lineage (NCBI taxonomy): Eukaryota > Metazoa > Chordata > Mammalia > Artiodactyla > Balaenopteridae > Balaenoptera > Balaenoptera acutorostrata. The sequence goes on from NW_026646049.1 coordinate 248,533, forward strand.
GAGCCCTAACCCTAACACTAACCCTAACCCTAACCCTAACCCATACCTTACGCCCTACCCGAAAGCCTCCCCGAACCCGTACCCTAAGCCGTACCCTAACCCTCACCCTAACCCTAACCCTAACCCTAAGCTACCCTTGACTGCTTCTGCCTCCATTAGATTTCCTAAGCACTAGTGTTTTAAGGAACAGTTTAAAAAGAGAATCATATTGTGATTTCTTGATAATGGGTGTGTTCCTTATCTTCTCCTAGTGTCTAAACTCTTCTCCATGGCTGGACCCCCAAATAATATTCCTTTACGTGCTAAGGGGTATCTAGAGAGTGGGATAGGTTTAATAACTACCCTCACCCTATCGCGTACCCTAACCCTAACCCCTACCCTAACACTAACGCGTACCCTAATCCTAACCCTTACCCTAAACCGAGCCCTAACCCTAACACTAACCCTATTCCTAACCCTAACCCATACCCTACGCCCTACCCGAACCCCTCCCCGAACCCGTACCCTAAGCCGTACCCTAACCCTCACCCTAACCCTAACCCTAACCCTAAGCTACCCTTGATTGCTTCTGCCTCCAATAGATTTCCTAAGCACTAGTGTTTTAAGGAACAGGTTAAAAAGAGAATCCTAATGTGATTTCTTGATAATGGGTGTGTTCCTTATCTTCTCCTAGTGTCTAAACACTTTTCCATGGCTGGACCCCAAATAATATTCCTTTACGTGCTAAGGGGTATCTAGAGAGTGGGATAGGTTTAATAACTAACCTCACCCTATCGCGTACCCTAACCCTAACCCCTACCCTAACCCTAACGCGTACCCTAATCCTAACCCATAGCCTAAACCGAGCCCTAACCCTATCCCTAACACTAACGCTAACTCTAACCCTAACCCATACCGTACGCCCTAACCGAACCCCTCCCCGGACCCGTACCCTAAGCCGTACCCTAACCCTCAATCTAACCCTAACTCTAACCCTAAGCTACCCTTGACTGCTTCTGCCTCCAATAGATTTCCTAAGCACTAGTGTTTTAAAGAACAGGTTAAAAAGAGAATCCTAATGTGATTTCTTGATAATGGGTGTGTTCCTTATCTTCTCCTAGTGTCTAAACTCTTCTCCATGGCTGGACCCCCAAATAATATTCCTTTACGTGCTAAGGGGTATCTAGAGAGTGGGATAGGTTTAAAAACTACCCTCACCCTAACGCGTACCCTAACCCTAACCCCTACCCTAACACTAACGCGTACCCTAATCCTAACCCGTACCCTAAACCGAACCCTAACCCTAATAGTAGCCCTAACCCTAACCCTAACCCATACCCTACGCCCTACCCGAACCCCTCCCTGAAACCGTACCCTAAGCCGTACCCTAACCCTCACCCTAACCCTAACCCTAAACCTAAGCTACCCTTGACTGCTTCTGCCTCCAATAGATTTCCTAAGCACTAGTGTTTTAAGGAACAGGTTAAAAAGAGAATCCTAATGTGATTTCTTGATAATGGGTGTGTTCCTTATTTTCTCCTAGTGTCTAAACTCTTCTCCATGGCTGGACCCCCAAATAATATTCCTTTACGTGCTAAGGGGTATCTAGATAGTGGGATAGGTTTAATAACTACCCTAACCCTAACGCGTACCCTAATCCTAACCCGTACCCTAAACCGAGCCCTAACCCTAACACTAGCCCTAACCCTAACCCTAACCCATACACTACGTCCTACCCGAACCCCTCACCGAACCCCTACCCTAAGCCGTACCCTAAACCTCACCCTAACCCTAACCCTAACCCTAAGCTACCCTTGACTGCTTCTGCCTCCAATAGATTTCCTAAGCACTAGTGTTTTAAGGAACAGGTTAAAAAGAGAATCCTAATGTGATTTCTTGATAATGGGTGTGTTCCTTATCTTCTCCTAGTGTCTAAACTCTTCTCCATGGCTGGACCCCCAAATAATATTCCTTTACGTGCTAAGGGGTATCTAGAGAGTGGGATAGGTTTAATAACTACCCTCACCCTAAAGCGTACCCTAACCCTAACCCCTACCCTAACACTAACGCGTACCCTAATCCTAACCCGTACCGTAAACTGAGCCCTAATCCTAACACTAGCCCTAACCCTAACCCTAACCCATACCCTACGCCGTACCCGAAAGCCTCCCCGAACCCGTACCCTAAGCCGTACCCTAACCCTCACCCTAACCCTAACCCTAACCCTAAGCTACCCTTGACTGCTTCTGCCTCCAAGAGATTTCCTAAGCACTAGTGTTTTAAGGAACAGTTTAAAAAGAGAATCATATTGTGATTTCTTGATAATGGGTGTGTTCCTTATCTTCTCCTAGTGTTTAAACTCTTCTCCATGGCTGGACCCCCAAATAATATTCCTTTACGTACTAAGGGGTATCTAGAGAGTGGGATAGGTTTAATAACTACCCTCACCCTAAAGCGTACCCTAACCCTAACCCCTACCCTAACCCTAACGCGTACCCTAATCCTAACCCGTACCCTAAACCGAGCCCTAACCCTAACACTAACCCTAACCCTAACCCTAACCCATACCTTACGCCCTACCCGAACCCCTCCCCGAACCCGTACCCTAAGCCATACCCTAACCCTCACCCTAACCCTAACCCTAACCCTAAACTACCCTTGACTGCTTCTGCCTCCAATAGATTTCCTAAGCACTAGTGTTTTAAGGAACAGGTTAAAAAGAGAATCCTAATGTGATTTCTTGATAATGGGTGTGTTCCTTATCTTCTCCTAGTGTCTAAACTCTTTTCCATGGCTGGACACGCAAATAATATTCCTTTACGTGCTAAGGGGTATCTAGAGAGTGGGATAGGTTTAATAACTAACCTCACCCTAACGCGTACCCTAACCCTAAACCCTACCCTAACCCTAACGCGTACACTAAACCTAACCCGTAGACTAAACCGAGCCCTAACCCTAACCCTAACACTAACCCTAACCCTAAACCTAAACCATACCGTACGACCTAACCGAACCCCTCCCCGAACCCGTACCCTAAGCCGTACCCTAACCCTCAATCTAACCCTAACTTTAACCCTAAGCTACCCTTGACTGCTTCTGCCTCCAATAGATTTCCTAAGCACTAGTGTTTTAAGGAACAGTTAAAAAAGAGAATCATATTGTGATTTCTTGATAATGGGTGTGTTCCTTAATTTCTACTAGTGTCTAAACTCTTCTCCATGGCTGGACCCCCAAATAATATTCCTTTACGTGCTAAGGGGTATCTAGAGAGTGGGATAGGTTTAATAACTACCCTAACCCTAACGCGTACCCTAACCCTAACCCCTACCCTAACCCTAACGCGTACCCTAATCCTAACCAGTACCCTAAACCGAGCCCTAACCCTAACACTAACGCTAACCCTAACCCTAACCCATACCGTACGCCCTAACCGAACCCCTCCCCGAACCCGTACCCTAAGCCGTACCCTAACCCTCAATCTAACCCTAACTCTAACCGTAAGCTACCCTTGACTGCTTCTGCCTCCAATAGATTTCCTAAGCACTAGTGTTTTAAGGAACAGGTTAAAAAGAGAATCCTAATGTGATTTCTTGATAATGGGTGTGTTCCTTATCTTCTCCTAGTGTCTAAACTCTTTTCCATGGCTGGACCCCCAAATAATATTCCTTTACGTGCTAAGGGGTATCTACAGAGTGGGATAGGTTTAAAAACTACCCTCACCCTAACGCGTACCCTAACCCTAACACCTACCCTAATCCTAACGCGTACCCTAATCCTAACCCGTACCCTAAACAGAGCCCTAACCCTAACACTAGCCCTAACCCTAACACTAACCCATACCCTACGCCCTACCCGAACCCCTCCCCGAACCCGTACCCTAAGCCGTACCCTAACCCTCACCCTAACCCTAACCCTAACCCTAAGCTACCCTTGACGGCTTCTGCCTCCAATAGATTTCCTAAGCACTAGTGTTTTAAGGAACAGTTTAAAAAGAGAATCATATTGTGATTTCTTGATAATGGGTGTGTTCCTTATCTTCTCCTAGTGTCTAAACTCTTCTCCATGGCTGGACCCCCAAATAATATTCCTTTACGTGCTAAGGGGTATCTAAAGAGTGGGATAGGTTTAATAACTACCCTCACCCTATCGCGTAACCTAACCCTAACCCCTACCCTAACACTAACGCGTACCCTAATCCTAACCCGTACCCTAAACCGAGCCCTAACCCTAACACTAACCCTAACCCTAACCCTAACCCATACCCTACGCCCTACCCGAACCCCTCCCCGAACCCGTACCCTAAGCCGTACCCTAACCCTCACCCTAACCCTAACCCTAACCCTAAGCTACCCTTGATTGCTTCTGCCTCCAATAGATTTCCTAAGCACTAGTGTTTTAAGGAACAGGGTAAAAAGAGAATCCTAATGTGATTTCTTGATAATGGGTGTGTTCCTTATCTTCTTCTAGTGTCTAAACTCTTTTCCATGGCTGGACCCCAAATAATATTCCTTTAAGTGCTAAGGGGTATCTAGAGAGTGGGATAGGTTTAATAACTAACCTCACACTATCGCGTACCCTAACCCTAACCCCTACCCTAACCCTAACGTGTACCCTAATCCTAACCCATAGCCTAAACCGAGCCCTAACCCTAACCCTAACACTAACGCTAACTCTAACCCTAACCCATACTGTACGCCCTAACCGAACCCCTCCCCGAACCCGTACCCTAAGCCGTACCCTAACCCTCAATCTAACCCTAACTCTAACCCTAAGCTACCCTTGACTGCTTCTGCCTCCAATAGATTTCCTAAGCACTAGTGTTTTAAGGAACAGGTTAAAAAGAGAATCCTAATGTGATTTCTTGATAATGGGTGTGTTCCTTATCTTCTCCTAGTGTCTAAACTCTTCCCATGGCTGGACCCCCAAATAATATTCCTTTACGTGCTAAGGGGTATCTAGAGAGTGGATAGGTTTAAAAACTACCCTCACCCTAACGCGTACCCTAATCCTAACCCATAGCCTAAACCGAGCCCTAACCCTATCCCTAACACTAACGCTAACTCTAACCCTAACCCATACCGTACGCCCTAACCGAACCCCTCCCCGGACCCGTACCCTAAGCCGTACCCTAACCCTCAATCTAACCCTAACTCTAACCCTAAGCTACCCTTGACTGCTTCTGCCTCCAATAGATTTCCTAAGCACTAGTGTTTTAAAGAACAGGTTAAAAAGAGAATCATATTGTGATTTCTTGATAATGGGTGTGTTCCTTATCTTCTCCTAGTGTCTAAACTCTTCTCCATGGCTGGACCCCCAAATAATATTCCTTTACGTGCTAAGGGGTATCTAGAGAGTGGGATAGGTTTAATAACTACCCTCACCCTATCACATACCCTAACCCTAACCCCTACCCTAACACTAACGCGTACCCTAATCCTAACCCGTACCCTAAACCGAGCCCTAACCCTAACACTAACCCTAACCCTAACCCTAACCCATACCCTACGTCCTACCCGAACCCCCTCCCCGAACCCGTACCCTAAGCCGTACCCTAACCCTCACCCTAACCCTAACCCTAACCCTAAGCTACCCTTGACTGCTTCTGCCTCCAATAGATTTCCTAAGCACTAGTGTTTTAAGGAACAGGTTAAAAAGATAATCCTAATGTGATTTCTTGATAATGGGTGTGTTCCTTATCTTCTTCTAGTGTCTAAACTCTTTTCCATGGCTGGACCCCCAAATTATATTCCTTTACGTGCTAAGGGGTATCTAGAGAGTGGGATAGGTTTAATAAATAACCTCACCCTATCGCGTACCCTAACCCTAACCCCTACCCTAACCCTAACGCGTACCCTAATCCTAACCCGTAGCCTAAACCGAGCCCTAACCCTAACCCTAACCCTAACCCTAACCCATACCGTACGCCCTAACCGAACCCCTCCCCGAAGCCGTACCCTAAGCCGTACCCTAACCCTCAATGTAACCCTAACTCTAACCCTAAGCTACCCTTGACTGCTTCTGCCTCCAATAGATTTCCTAAGCACTAGTGTTTTAAGGAACAGGTTTAAAAGGGAATCCTAATGTGATTTCTTGATAATGGGTGTGTTCCTTATCTTCTCCTAGTGTCTAAACTCTTCTCCATGGCTGGACCCCCAAATAATATTCCTTTACGTGCTAAGGGGTATCTAGAGAGTGGGATAGGTTTAATAACTACCCTCACCCTAAAGCGTACCCTAACCCTAACCCCTACCCTAACACTAACGCGTACCCTAATCCTAACCCGTACCGTAAACTGAGCCCTAATCCTAACACTAGCCCTAACCCTAACCCTAACCCATACCCTACGCCGTACCCGAAAGCCTCCCCGAACCCGTACCCTAAGCCGTACCCTAACCCTCACCCTAACCCTAACCCTAACCCTAAGCTACCCTTGACTGCTTCTGCCTCCAAGAGATTTCCTAAGCACTAGTGTTTTAAGGAACAGTTTAAAAAGAGAATCATATTGTGATTTCTTGATAATGGGTGTGTTCCTTATCTTCTCCTAGTGTTTAAACTCTTCTCCATGGCTGGACCCCCAAATAATATTCCTTTACGTACTAAGGGGTATCTAGAGAGTGGGATAGGTTTAATAACTACCCTCACCCTAAAGCGTACCCTAACCCTAACCCCTACCCTAACCGTAACGCGTACCCTAATCCTAACCCGTACCCTAAACCGAGCCCTAACCCTAACACTAACCCTAACCCTAACCCTAACCCATACCTTACGCCCTACACGGACCCCTCCCCGAACCCGTACCCTAAGCCATACCCTAACCCTCACCCTAACCCTAACCCTAACCCTAAACTACCCTTGACTGCTTCTGCCTCCAATAGATTTCCTAAGCACTAGTGTTTTAAGGAACAGGTTAAAAAGAGAATCCTAATGTGATTTCTTGATAATGGGTGTGTTCCTTATCTTCTCCTAGTGTCTAAACTCTTTTCCATGGCTGGACACGCAAATAATATTCCTTTACGTGCTAAGGGGTATCTAGAGAGTGGGATAGGTTTAATAACTAACCTCACCCTAACGCGTACCCTAACCCTAAACCCTACCCTAACCCTAACGCGTACACTAAACCTAATCCGTAGACTAAACCGAGCCCTAACCCTAACCCTAACACTAACCCTAACCCTAAACCTAAACCATACCGTACGACCTAACCGAACCCCTCCCCGAACCCGTACCCTAAGCCGTACCCTAACCCTCAATCTAACCCTAACTTTAACCCTAAGCTACCCTTGACTGCTTCTGCCTCCAATAGATTTCCTAAGCACTAGTGTTTTAAGGAACAGTTAAAAAAGAGAATCATATTGTGATTTCTTGATAATGGGTGTGTTCCTTAATTTCTACTAGTGTCTAAACTCTTCTCCATGGCTGGACCCCCAAATAATATTCCTTTACGTGCTAAGGGGTATCTAGAGAGTGGGATAGGTTTAATAACTACCCTAACCCTAACGCGTACCCTAACCCTAACCCCTACCCTAACCCTAACGCGTACCCTAATCCTAACCAGTACCCTAAACCGAGCCCTAACCCTAACACTAACGCTAACCCTAACCCTAACCCATACCGTACGCCCTAATCGAACCCCTTCCCGAACCCGTACCCTAAGCCGTACCCTAACCCTCAATCTAACCCTAACTCTAACCGTAAGCTACCCTTGACTGCTTCTGCCTCCAATAGATTTCCTAAGCACTAGTGTTTTAAGGAACAGGTTAAAAAGAGAATCCTAATGTGATTTCTTGATAATGGGTGTGTTCCTTATCTTCTCCTAGTGTCTAAACTCTTTTCCATGGCTGGACCCCCAAATAATATTCCTTTACGTGCTAAGGGGTATCTACAGAGTGGGATAGGTTTAAAAACTACCCTCACCCTAACGCGTACCCTAACCCTAACACCTACCCTAACCCTAACGCGTACCCTAATCCTAACCCGTACCCTAAACAGAGCCCTAACCCTAACACTAGCCCTAACCCTAACACTAACCCATACCCTACGCCCTACCCGAACCCCTCCCCGAACCCGTACCCTAAGCCGTACCCTAACCCTCACCCTAACCCTAACCCTAACCCTAAGCTACCCTTGACGGCTTCTGCCTCCAATAGATTTCCTAAGCACTAGTGTTTTAAGGAACAGTTAAAAAGAGAATCATATTGTGATTTCTTGATAATGGGTGTGTTCCTTATCTTCTCCTAGTGTCTAAACTCTTCTCCATGGCTGGACCCCCAAATAATATTCCTTTACGTGCTAAGGGGTATCTAAAGAGTGGGATAGGTTTAATAACTACCCTCACCCTATCGCGTACCCTAACCCTAACCCCTACCCTAACACTAACGCGTACCCTAATCCTAACCCGTAACCTAAACCGAGCCCTAACCCTAACACTAACCCTAACCCTAACCCTAACCCATACCCTACGCCCTACCCGACCCCTCCCCGAACCCGTACCCTAAGCCGTACCCTAACCCTCACCCTAACCCTAACCCTAACCCTAAGCTACCCTTGATTGCTTCTGCCTCCAATAGATTTCCTAAGCACTAGTGTTTTAAGGAACAGGGTAAAAAGAGAATCCTAATGTGATTTCTTGATAATGGGTGTGTTCCTTATCTTCTTCTAGTGTCTAAACTCTTTTCCATGGCTGGACCCCAAATAATATTCCTTTAAGTGCTAAGGGGTATCTAGAGAGTGGGATAGGTTTAATAACTAACCTCACACTATCGCGTACCCTAACCCTAACCCCTACCCTAACCCTAACGCGTACACTAATCCTAACCCATAGCCTAAACCGAGCCCTAACCCTAACCCTAACACTAACGCTAACTCTAACCCTAACCCATACTGTACGCCCTAACCGAACCCCTCCCCGAACCCGTACCCTAAGCCGTACCCTAAGCCTCAATCTAACCCTAACTCTAACCCTAAGCTACCCTTGACTGCTTCTGCCTCCAATAGATTTCCTAAGCACTAGTGTTTTAAGGAACAGGTTAAAAAGAGAATCCTAATGTGATTTCTTGATAATGGGTGTGTTCCTTATCTTCTCCTAGTGTCTAAACTCTTCCCATGGCTGGACCCCCAAATAATATTCCTTTACGTGCTAAGGGGTATCTAGAGAGTGGGATAGGTTTAAAAACTACCCTCACCCTAACGCGTACCCTAATCCTAACCCGTACCCTAAACTGAGCCCTAATCCTAACACTAGCCCTAACCCTAACCCTAACCCATACCCTACGCACTACCCGAAAGCCTCCCCGAACCCGTACCCTAAGCCGTACCCTAACCCTCACCCTAACCCTAACCCTAACCCTAAGCTACCCTTGATTGCTTCTGCCTCCAATAGATTTCCTAAGCACTAGTGTTTTAAGGAACAGGTTAAAAAGAGAATCCTAATGTGATTTCTTGATAATGGGTGTGTTCCTTATCTTCTCCTAGTGTCTAAACTCTTCTCCATGGCTGGACCCCCAAATAATATTCCTTTACGTGCTAAGGGGTATCTAGAGAGTGGGATAGGTTTAATAACTACCCTCACCCTAACGCGTACCCTAACCCTAACCCCTACCCTAACCCTAACGCGTACCCTAATCCTAACCCGTAGCCTAAACCGAGCCCTAACCCTAACCCTAACACTAACCCTAACCCTAACCCTAACCCATACCGTACGCCCTAACCGAACCCCTCCCCGAACCCGTACCCTAAGCCGTACCCTAACCCTCAATGTAACCCTAACTCTAACCCTAAGCTACCCTTGACTGCTTCTGCCTCCAATAGATTTCCTAAGCACTAGTGTTTTAAGGAACAGGTTAAAAAGAGAATCCTAATGTGATTTCTTGATAATGGGTGTGTTCCTTATCTTCTCCTAGTGTCTAAAATCTTCTCCATGGCTGGACCCCCAAATAATATTCCTTTACGTGCTAAGGGGTATCTAGAGAGTGGGATAGGTTTAATAACTACCCTCACCCTAAAGCGTACCCTAACCCTAACCCCTACCCTAACCCTAACGCGTACCCTAATCCTAACCCGTACCCTAAACCGAGCCCTAACCCTAACACTAACCCTAACCCTAACCCTAACCCATACCTTACGCCCTACCCGAACCCCTCCCCGAACCCGTACCCTAAGCCATACCCTAACCCTCACCCTAACCCTAACCCTAACCCTAAACTACCCTTGACTGCTTCTGCCTCCAATAGATTTCCTAAGCACTAGTGTTTTAAGGAACAGTTAAAAAAGAGAATCATATTGTGATTTCTTGATAATGGGTGTGTTCCTTAATTTCTACTAGTGTCTAAACTCTTCTCCATGGCTGGACCCCCAAATAATATTCCTTTACGTGCTAAGGGGTATCTAGAGAGTGGGATAGGTTTAATAACTACCCTAACCCTAACGCGTACCCTAACCCTAACCCCTACCCTAACCCTAACGCGTACCCTAATCCTAACCAGTACCCTAAACCGAGCCCTAACCCTAACACTAACGCTAACCCTAACCCTAACCCATACCGTACGCCCTAACCGAACCCCTCCCCGAACCCGTACCCTAAGCCGTACCCTAACCCTCAATCTAACCCTAACTCTAACCCTAAGCTACCCTTGACTGCTTCTGCCTCCAATAGATTTCCTAAGCACTAGTGTTTTAAGGAACAGATTAAAAAGAGAATCCTAATGTGATTTCTTGATAATGGGTGTGTTCCTTATCTTCTCCTAGTGTCTAAACTCTTTTCCATGGCTGGACCCCCAAATAATATTCCTTTACGTGCTAAGGGGTATCTACAGAGTGGGATAGGTTTAAAAACTACCCTCACCCTAACGCGTACCCTAACCCTAACACCTACCCTAACCCTAACGCGTACCCTAATCCTAACCCGTACCCTAAACAGAGCCCTAACCCTAACACTAGCCCTAACCCTAACACTAACCCATACCCTACGCCCTACCCGAACCCCTCCCCGAACCCGTACCCTAAGCCGTACCCTAACCCTCACCCTAACCCTAACCCTAACCCTAAGCTACCCTTGACGGCTTCTGCCTCCAATAGATTTCCTAAGCACTAGTGTTTTAAGGAACAGTTTAAAAAGAGAATCATATTGTGATTTCTTGATAATGGGTGTGTTCCTTATCTTCTCCTAGTGTCTAAACTCTTCTCCATGGCTGGACCCCCAAATAATATTCCTTTACGTGCTAAGGGGTATCTAAAGAGTGGGATAGGTTTAATAACTACCCTCACCCTATCGCGTAACCTAACCCTAACCCCTACCCTAACACTAACGCGTACCCTAATCCTAACCCGTACCCTAAACCGAGCCCTAACCCTAACACTAACCCTAACCCTAACCCTAACCCATACCCTACGCCCTACCCGAACCCCTCCCCGAACCCGTACCCTAAGCCGTACCCTAACCCTCACCCTAACCCTAACCCTAACCCTAAGCTACCCTTGATTGCTTCTGCCTCCAATAGATTTCCTAAGCACTAGTGTTTTAAGGAACAGGGTAAAAAGAGAATCCTAATGTGATTTCTTGATAATGGGTGTGTTCCTTATCTTCTTCTAGTGTCTAAACTCTTTTCCATGGCTGGACCCCAAATAATATTCCTTTAAGTGCTAAGGGGTATCTAGAGAGTGGGATAGGTTTAATAACTAACCTCACACTATCGCGTACCCTAACCCTAACCCCTACCCTAACCCTAACGTGTACCCTAATCCTAACCCATAGCCTAAACCGAGCCCTAACCCTAACCCTAACACTAACGCTAACTCTAACCCTAACCCATACTGTACGCCCTAACCGAACCCCTCCCCGAACCCGTACCCTAAGCCGTACCCTAACCCTCAATCTAACCCTAACTCTAACCCTAAGCTACCCTTGACTGCTTCTGCCTCCAATAGATTTCCTAAGCACTAGTGTTTTAAGGAACAGGTTAAAAAGAGAATCCTAATGTGATTTCTTGATAATGGGTGTGTTCCTTATCTTCTCCTAGTGTCTAAACTCTTCCCATGGCTGGACCCCCAAATAATATTCCTTTACGTGCTAAGGGGTATCTAGAGAGTGGGATAGGTTTAAAAACTACCCTCACCCTAACGCGTACCCTAATCCTAACCCATAGCCTAAACCGAGCCCTAACCCTATCCCTAACACTAACGCTAACTCTAACCCTAACCCATACCGTACGCCCTAACCGAACCCCTCCCCGGACCCGTACCCTAAGCCGTACCCTAACCCTCAATCTAACCCTAACTCTAACCCTAAGCTACCCTTGACTGCTTCTGCCTCCAATAGATTTCCTAAGCACTAGTGTTTTAAAGAACAGGTTAAAAAGAGAATCATATTGTGATTTCTTGATAATGGGTGTGTTCCTTATCTTCTCCTAGTGTCTAAACTCTTCTCCATGGCTGGACCCCCAAATAATATTCCTTTACGTGCTAAGGGGTATCTAGAGAGTGGGATAGGTTTAATAACTACCCTCACCCTATCGCATACCCTAACCCTAACCCCTACCCTAACACTAACGCGTACCCTAATCCTAACCCGTACCCTAAACCGAGCCCTAACCCTAACACTAACCCTAACCCTAACCCTAACCCATACCCTACGTCCTACCCGAACCCCTCCCCGAACCCGTACCCTAAGCCGTACCCTAACCCTCACCCTAACCCTAACCCTAACCCTAAGCTACCCTTGACTGCTTCTGCCTCCAATAGATTTCCTAAGCACTAGTGTTTTAAGGAACAGGTTAAAAAGATAATCCTAATGTGATTTCTTGATAATGGGTGTGTTCCTTATCTTCTTCTAGTGTCTAAACTCTTTTCCATGGCTGGACCCCCAAATTATATTCCTTTACGTGCTAAGGGGTATCTAGAGAGTGGGATAGGTTTAATAAATAACCTCACCCTATCGCGTACCCTAACCCTAACCCCTACCCTAACCCTAACGCGTACCCTAATCCTAACCCGTAGCCTAAACCGAGCCCTAACCCTAACCCTAACCCTAACCCTAACCCATACCGTACGCCCTAACCGAACCCCTCCCCGAACCCGTACCCTAAGCCATACCCTAACCCTCACCCTAACCCTAACCCTAAACCTAACCCTAACCCTAACCCTAACCCTAACCCTAACCCTAACCCTAACCCTAACCCTAACCCTAACCCTAACCCTAACCCCTCCCCGAACCCGTACCCTAAGCCGTACCCTAACCCTCAATGTAACCCTAACTCTAACCCTAAGCTACCCTTGACTGCTTCTGCCTCCAATAGATTTCCTAAGCACTAGTGTTTTAAGGAACAGGTTAAAAAGAGAATCCTAATGTGATTTCTTGATAATGGGTGTGTTCCTTATCTTCTCCTAGTGTCTAAACTCTTCTCCATGGCTGGACCCCCAAATAATATTCCTTTACGTGCTAAGGGGTATCTAGAGAGTGGGATAGGTTTAATAACTACCCTCACCCTAAAGCGTACCCTAACCCTAACCCCTACCCTAACACTAACGCGTACCCTAATCCTAACCCGTACCGTAAACTGAGCCCTAATCCTAACACTAGCCCTAACCCTAACCCTAACCCATACCCTACGCCGTACCCGAAAGCCTCCCCGAACCCGTACCCTAAGCCGTACCCTAACCCTCACCCTAACCCTAACCCTAACCCTAAGCTACCCTTGACTGCTTCTGCCTCCAAGAGATTTCCTAAGCACTAGTGTTTTAAGGAACAGTTTAAAAAGAGAATCATATTGTGATTTCTTGATAATGGGTGTGTTCCTTATCTTCTCCTAGTGTTTAAACTCTTCTCCATGGCTGGACCCCCAAATAATATTCCTTTACGTACTAAGGGGTATCTAGAGAGTGGGATAGGTTTAATAACTACCCTCACCCTAAAGCGTACCCTAACCCTAACCCCTACCCTAACCGTAACGCGTACCCTAATCCTAACCCGTACCCTAAACCGAGCCCTAACCCTAACACTAACCCTAACCCTAACCCATACCTTACGCCCTACCCGAACCCCTCCCCGAACCCGTACCCTAAGCCATACCCTAACCCTCACCCTAACCCTAACCCTAACCCTAAACTACCCTTGACTGCTTCTGCCTCCAATAGATTTCCTAAGCACTAGTGTTTTAAGGAACAGGTTAAAAAGAGAATCCTAATGTGATTTCTTGATAATGGGTGTGTTCCTTATCTTCTCCTAGTGTCTAAACTCTTTTCCATGGCTGGACACGCAAATAATATTCCTTTACGTGCTAAGGGGTATCTAGAGAGTGGGATAGGTTTAATAACTAACCTCACCCTAACGCGTACCCTAACCCTAAACCCTACCCTAACACTAACGCGTACACTAAACCTAACCCGTAGACTAAACCGAGCCCTAACCCTAACCCTAACACTAACCCTAACCCTAAACCTAAACCATACCGTACGACCTAACCGAACCCCTCCCCGAACCCGTACCCTAAGCCGTACCCTAACCCTCAATCTAACCCTAACTTTAACCCTAAGCTACCCTTGACTGCTTCTGCCTCCAATAGATTTCCTAAGCACTAGTGTTTTAAGGAACAGTTAAAAAAGAGAATCATATTGTGATTTCTTGATAATGGGTGTGTTCCTTAATTTCTACTAGTGTCTAAACTCTTCTCCATGGCTGGACCCCCAAATAATATTCCTTTACGTGCTAAGGGGTATCTAGAGAGTGGGATAGGTTTAATAACTACCCTAACCCTAACGCGTACCCTAACCCTAACCCCTACCCTAACCCTAACGCGTACCCTAATCCTAACCAGTACCCTAAACCGAGCCCTAACCCTAACACTAACGCTAACCCTAACCCTAACCCATACCGTACGCCCTAACCGAACCCCTCCACGAACCCGTACCCTAAGCCGTACCCTAACCCTCAATCTAACCCTAACTCTAACCGTAAGCTACCCTTGACTGCTTCTGCCTCCAATAGATTTCCTAAGCACTAGTGTTTTAAGGAACAGGTTAAAAAGAGAATCCTAATGTGATTTCTTGATAATGGGTGTGTTCCTTATCTTCTCCTAGTGTCTAAACTCTTTTCCATGGCTGGACCCCCAAATAATATTCCTTTACGTGCTAAGGGGTATCTACAGAGTGGGATAGGTTTAAAAACTACCCTCACCCTAACGCGTACCCTAACCCTAACACCTACCCTAACCCTAACGCGTACCCTAATCCTAACCCGTACCCTAAACAGAGCCCTAACCCTAACACTAGCCCTAACCCTAACACTAACCCATACCCTACGCCCTACCCGAACCCCTCCCCGAACCCGTACCCTAAGCCGTACCCTAACCCTCACCCTAACCCTAACCCTAACCCTAAGCTACCCTTGACGGCTTCTGCCTCCAATAGATTTCCTAAGCACTAGTGTTTTAAGGAACAGTTTAAAAAGAGAATCATATTGTGATTTCTTGATAATGGGTGTGTTCCTTATCTTCTCCTAGTGTCTAAACTCTTCTCCATGGCTGGACCCCCAAATAATATTCCTTTACGTGCTAAGGGGTATCTAAAGAGTGGGATAGGTTTAATAACTACCCTCACCCTATCGCGTACCCTAACCCTAACCCCTACCCTAACACTAACGCGTACCCTAATCCTAACCCGTAACCTAAACCGAGCCCTAACCCTAACACTAACCCTAACCCTAACCCTAACCCATACCGTACGCCCTAACCGAACCCCTCCCCGGACCCGTACCCTAAGCCGTACCCTAACCCTCAATCTAACCCTAACTCTAACCCTAAGCTACCCTTGACTGCTTCTGCCTCCAATAGATTTCCTAAGCACTAGTGTTTTAAAGAACAGGTTAAAAAGAGAATCATATTGTGATTTCTTGATAATGGGTGTGTTCCTTATCTTCTCCTAGTGTCTAAACTCTTCTCCATGGCTGGACCCCCAAATAATATTCCTTTACGTGCTAAGGGGTATCTAGAGAGTGGGATAGGTTTAATAACTACCCTCACCCTATCGCATACCCTAACCCTAACCCCTACCCTAACACTAACGCGTACCCTAATCCTAACCCGTACCCTAAACCGAGCCCTAACCCTAACACTAACCCTAACCCTAACCCTAACCCATACCCTACGTCCTACCCGAACCCCTCCCCGAACCCGTACCCTAAGCCATACCCTAACCCTCACCCTAACCCTAACCCAAACCCTAAGATACCCTTGACTGCTTCTGCCTCCAATAGATTTCCTAAGCACTAGTGTTTTAAGGAACAGGTTAAAAAGAGAATCCTAATGTGATTTCGTGATAATGGGTGTGTTCCTTATCTTCTCCTAGTGTCTAAACTCTTTTCCATGGCTGGACCCCCAAATTATATTCCTTTACGTGCTAAGGGGTATCTAGAGAGTGGGATAGGTTTAATAAATAACCTCACCCTATCGCGTACCCTAACCCTAACCCCTACCCTAACCCTAACGCGTACCCTAATCCTAACCCGTAGCCTAAACCGAGCCCTAACCCTAACCCTAACCCTAACCCTAACCCATACCGTACGCCCTAACCGAACCCCTCCCCGAACCCGTACCCTAAGCCATACCCTAACCCTCACCCTAACCCTAACCCTAAACCTAACCCTAACCCTAACCCTAACCCTAACCCTAACCCTAACCCTAACCCTAACCCTAACCCTAACCCTAACCCTAACCCCTCCCCGAACCCGTACCCTAAGCCGTACCCTAACCCTCAATGTAACCCTAACTCTAACCCTAAGCTACCCTTGACTGCTTCTGCCTCCAATAGATTTCCTAAGCACTAGTGTTTTAAGGAACAGGTTAAAAAGAGAATCCTAATGTGATTTCTTGATAATGGGTGTGTTCCTTATCTTCTCCTAGTGTCTAAACTCTTCTCCATGGCTGGACCCCCAAATAATATTCCTTTACGTGCTAAGGGGTATCTAGAGAGTGGGATAGGTTTAATAACTACCCTCACCCTAAAGCGTACCCTAACCCTAACCCCTACCCTAACACTAACGCGTACCCTAATCCTAACCCGTACCGTAAACTGAGCCCTAATCCTAACACTAGCCCTAACCCTAACCCTAACCCATACCCTACGCCGTACCCGAAAGCCTCCCCGAACCCGTACCCTAAGCCGTACCCTAACCCTCACCCTAACCCTAACCCTAACCCTAAGCTACCCTTGACTGCTTCTGCCTCCAAGAGATTTCCTAAGCACTAGTGTTTTAAGGAACAGTTTAAAAAGAGAATCATATTGTGATTTCTTGATAATGGGTGTGTTCCTTATCTTCTCCTAGTGTTTAAACTCTTCTCCATGGCTGGACCCCCAAATAATATTCCTTTACGTACTAAGGGGTATCTAGAGAGTGGGATAGGTTTAATAACTACCCTCACCCTAAAGCGTACCCTAACCCTAACCCCTACCCTAACCGTAACGCGTACCCTAATCCTAACCCGTACCCTAAACCGAGCCCTAACCCTAACACTAACCCTAACCCTAACCCATACCTTACGCCCTACCCGAACCCCTCCCCGAACCCGTACCCTAAGCCATACCCTAACCCTCACCCTAACCCTAACCCTAACCCTAAACTACCCTTGACTGCTTCTGCCTCCAATAGATTTCCTAAGCACTAGTGTTTTAAGGAACAGGTTAAAAAGAGAATCCTAATGTGATTTCTTGATAATGGGTGTGTTCCTTATCTTCTCCTAGTGTCTAAACTCTTTTCCATGGCTGGACACGCAAATAATATTCCTTTACGTGCTAAGGGGTATCTAGAGAGTGGGATAGGTTTAATAACTAACCTCACCCTAACGCGTACCCTAACCCTAAACCCTACACTAACACTAACGCGTACACTAAACCTAACCCGTAGACTAAACCGAGCCCTAACCCTAACCCTAACACTAACCCTAACCCTAAACCTAAACCATACCGTACGACCTAACCGAACCCCTCCCCGAACCCGTACCCTAAGCCGTACCCTAACCCTCAATCTAACCCTAACTTTAACCCTAAGCTACCCTTGACTGCTTCTGCCTCCAATAGATTTCCTAAGCACTAGTGTTTTAAGGAACAGTTAAAAAAGAGAATCATATTGTGATTTCTTGATAATGGGTGTGTTCCTTAATTTCTACTAGTGTCTAAACTCTTCTCCATGGCTGGACCCCCAAATAATATTCCTTTACGTGCTAAGGGGTATCTAGAGAGTGGGATAGGTTTAATAACTACCCTAACCCTAACGCGTACCCTAACCCTAACCCCTACCCTAACCCTAACGCGTACCCTAATCCTAACCAGTACCCTAAACCGAGCCCTAACCCTAACACTAACGCTAACCCTAACCCTAACCCATACCGTACGCCCTAACCGAACCCCTCCACGAACCCGTACCCTAAGCCGTACCCTAACCCTCAATCTAACCCTAACTCTAACCGTAAGCTACCCTTGACTGCTTCTGCCTCCAATAGATTTCCTAAGCACTAGTGTTTTAAGGAACAGGTTAAAAAGAGAATCCTAATGTGATTTCTTGATAATGGGTGTGTTCCTTATCTTCTCCTAGTGTCTAAACTCTTTTCCATGGCTGGACCCCCAAATAATATTCCTTTACGTGCTAAGGGGTATCTACAGAGTGGGATAGGTTTAAAAACTACCCTCACCCTAACGCGTACCCTAACCCTAACACCTACCCTAACCCTAACGCGTACCCTAATCCTAACCCGTACCCTAAACAGAGCCCTAACCCTAACACTAGCCCTAACCCTAACACTAACCCATACCCTACGCCCTACCCGAACCCCTCCCCGAACCCGTACCCTAAGCCGTACCCTAACCCTCACCCTAACCCTAACCCTAACCCTAAGCTACCCTTGACGGCTTCTGCCTCCAATAGATTTCCTAAGCACTAGTGTTTTAAGGAACAGTTTAAAAAGAGAATCATATTGTGATTTCTTGATAATGGGTGTGTTCCTTATCTTCTCCTAGTGTCTAAACTCTTCTCCATGGCTGGACCCCCAAATAATATTCCTTTACGTGCTAAGGGGTATCTAAAGAGTGGGATAGGTTTAATAACTACCCTCACCCTATCGCGTACCCTAACCCTAACCCCTACCCTAACACTAACGCGTACCCTAATCCTAACCCGTAACCTAAACCGAGCCCTAACCCTAACACTAACCCTAACCCTAACCCTAACCCATACCGTACGCCCTAACCGAACCCCTCCCCGGACCCGTACCCTAAGCCGTACCCTAACCCTCAATCTAACCCTAACTCTAACCCTAAGCTACCCTTGACTGCTTCTGCCTCCAATAGATTTCCTAAGCACTAGTGTTTTAAAGAACAGGTTAAAAAGAGAATCATATTGTGATTTCTTGATAATGGGTGTGTTCCTTATCTTCTCCTAGTGTCTAAACTCTTCTCCATGGCTGGACCCCCAAATAATATTCCTTTACGTGCTAAGGGGTATCTAGAGAGTGGGATAGGTTTAATAACTACCCTCACCCTATCGCATACCCTAACCCTAACCCCTACCCTAACACTAACGCGTACCCTAATCCTAACCCGTACCCTAAACCGAGCCCTAACCCTAACACTAACCCTAACCCTAACCCTAACCCATACCCTACGTCCTACCCGAACCCCTCCCCGAACCCGTACCCTAAGCCGTACCCTAACCCTCACCCTAACCCTAACCCTAACCCTAAGCTACCCTTGACTGCTTCTGCCTCCAATAGATTTCCTAAGCACTAGTGTTTTAAGGAACAGGTTAAAAAGATAATCCTAATGTGATTTCTTGATAATGGGTGTGTTCCTTATCTTCTTCTAGTGTCTAAACTCTTTTCCATGGCTGGACCCCCAAATTATATTCCTTTACGTGCTAAGGGGTATCTAGAGAGTGGGATAGGTTTAATAAATAACCTCACCCTATCGCGTACCCTAACCCTAACCCCTACCCTAACCCTAACGCGTACCCTAATCCTAACCCGTAGCCTAAACCGAGCCCTAACCCTAACCCTAACCCTAACCCTAACCCATACCGTACGCCCTAACCGAACCCCTCCCCGAACCCGTACCCTAAGCCATACCCTAACCCTCACCCTAACCCTAACCCTAAACCTAACCCTAACCCTAACCCTAACCCTAACCCTAACCCTAACCCTAACCCTAACCCTAACCCTAACCCTAACCCCTCCCCGAACCCGTACCCTAAGCCGTACCCTAACCCTCAATGTAACCCTAACTCTAACCCTAAGCTACCCTTGACTGCTTCTGCCTCCAATAGATTTCCTAAGCACTAGTGTTTTAAGGAACAGGTTAAAAAGAGAATCCTAATGTGATTTCTTGATAATGGGTGTGTTCCTTATCTTCTCCTAGTGTCTAAACTCTTCTCCATGGCTGGACCCCCAAATAATATTCCTTTACGTGCTAAGGGGTATCTAGAGAGTGGGATAGGTTTAATAACTACCCTCACCCTAAAGCGTACCCTAACCCTAACCCCTACCCTAACACTAACGCGTACCCTAATCCTAACCCGTACCGTAAACTGAGCCCTAATCCTAACACTAGCCCTAACCCTAACCCTAACCCATACCCTACGCCGTACCCGAAAGCCTCCCCGAACCCGTACCCTAAGCCGTACCCTAACCCTCACCCTAACCCTAACCCTAACCCTAAGCTACCCTTGACTGCTTCTGCCTCCAAGAGATTTCCTAAGCACTAGTGTTTTAAGGAACAGTTTAAAAAGAGAATCATATTGTGATTTCTTGATAATGGGTGTGTTCCTTATCTTCTCCTAGTGTTTAAACTCTTCTCCATGGCTGGACCCCCAAATAATATTCCTTTACGTACTAAGGGGTATCTAGAGAGTGGGATAGGTTTAATAACTACCCTCACCCTAAAGCGTACCCTAACCCTAACCCCTACCCTAACCGTAACGCGTACCCTAATCCTAACCCGTACCCTAAACCGAGCCCTAACCCTAACACTAACCCTAACCCTAACCCATACCTTACGCCCTACCCGAACCCCTCCCCGAACCCGTACCCTAAGCCATACCCTAACCCTCACCCTAACCCTAACCCTAACCCTAAACTACCCTTGACTGCTTCTGCCTACAATAGATTTCCTAAGCACTAGTGTTTTAAGGAACAGGTTAAAAAGAGAATCCTAATGTGATTTCTTGATAATGGGTGTGTTCCTTATCTTCTCCTAGTGTCTAAACTCTTTTCCATGGCTGGACACGCAAATAATATTCCTTTACGTGCTAAGGGGTATCTAGAGAGTGGGATAGGTTTAATAACTAACCTCACCCTAACGCGTACCCTAACCCTAAACCCTACCCTAACACTAACGCGTACACTAAACCTAACCCGTAGACTAAACCGAGCCCTAACCCTAACCCTAACACTAACCCTAACCCTAAACCTAAACCATACCGTACGACCTAACCGAACCCCTCCCCGAACCCGTACCCTAAGCCGTACCCTAACCCTCAATCTAACCCTAACTTTAACCCTAAGCTACCCTTGACTGCTTCTGCCTCCAATAGATTTCCTAAGCACTAGTGTTTTAAGGAACAGTTAAAAAAGAGAATCATATTGTGATTTCTTGATAATGGGTGTGTTCCTTAATTTCTACTAGTGTCTAAACTCTTCTCCATGGCTGGACCCCCAAATAATATTCCTTTACGTGCTAAGGGGTATCTAGAGAGTGGGATAGGTTTAATAACTACCCTAACCCTAACGCGTACCCTAACCCTAACCCCTACCCTAACCCTAACGCGTACCCTAATCCTAACCAGTACCCTAAACCGAGCCCTAACCCTAACACTAACGCTAACCCTAACCCTAACCCATACCGTACGCCCTAACCGAACCCCTCCACGAACCCGTACCCTAAGCCGTACCCTAACCCTCAATCTAACCCTAACTCTAACCGTAAGCTACCCTTGACTGCTTCTGCCTCCAATAGATTTCCTAAGCACTAGTGTTTTAAGGAACAGGTTAAAAAGAGAATCCTAATGTGATTTCTTGATAATGGGTGTGTTCCTTATCTTCTCCTAGTGTCTAAACTCTTTTCCATGGCTGGACCCCCAAATAATATTCCTTTACGTGCTAAGGGGTATCTACAGAGTGGGATAGGTTTAAAAACTACCCTCACCCTAACGCGTACCCTAACCCTAACACCTACCCTAACCCTAACGCGTACCCTAATCCTAACCCGTACCCTAAACAGAGCCCTAACCCTAACACTAGCCCTAACCCTAACACTAACCCATACCCTACGCCCTACCCGAACCCCTCCCCGAACCCGTACCCTAAGCCGTACCCTAACCCTCACCCTAACCCTAACCCTAACCCTAAGCTACCCTTGACGGCTTCTGCCTCCAATAGATTTCCTAAGCACTAGTGTTTTAAGGAACAGTTTAAAAAGAGAATCATATTGTGATTTCTTGATAATGGGTGTGTTCCTTATCTTCTCCTAGTGTCTAAACTCTTCTCCATGGCTGGACCCCCAAATAATATTCCTTTACGTGCTAAGGGGTATCTAAAGAGTGGGATAGGTTTAATAACTACCCTCACCCTATCGCGTACCCTAACCCTAACCCCTACCCTAACACTAACGCGTACCCTAATCCTAACCCGTAACCTAAACCGAGCCCTAACCCTAACACTAACCCTAACCCTAACCCTAACCCATACCGTACGCCCTAACCGAACCCCTCCCCGGACCCGTACCCTAAGCCGTACCCTAACCCTCAATCTAACCCTAACTCTAACCCTAAGCTACCCTTGACTGCTTCTGCCTCCAATAGATTTCCTAAGCACTAGTGTTTTAAAGAACAGGTTAAAAAGAGAATCATATTGTGATTTCTTGATAATGGGTGTGTTCCTTAATTTCTACTAGTGTCTAAACTCTTCTCCATGGCTGGACCCCCAAATAATATTCCTTTACGTGCTAAGGGGTATCTAGAGAGTGGGATAGGTTTAATAACTACCCTAACCCTAACGCGTACCCTAACCCTAACCCCTACCCTAACCCTAACGCGTACCCTAATCCTAACCAGTACCCTAAACCGAGCCCTAACCCTAACACTAACGCTAACCCTAACCCTAACCCATACCGTACGCCCTAACCGAACCCCTCCACGAACCCGTACCCTAAGCCGTACCCTAACCCTCAATCTAACCCTAACTCTAACCGTAAGCTACCCTTGACTGCTTCTGCCTCCAATAGATTTCCTAAGCACTAGTGTTTTAAGGAACAGGTTAAAAAGAGAATCCTAATGTGATTTCTTGATAATGGGTGTGTTCCTTATCTTCTCCTAGTGTCTAAACTCTTTTCCATGGCTGGACCCCCAAATAATATTCCTTTACGTGCTAAGGGGTATCTACAGAGTGGGATAGGTTTAAAAACTACCCTCACCCTAACGCGTACCCTAACCCTAACACCTACCCTAACCCTAACGCGTACCCTAATCCTAACCCGTACCCTAAACAGAGCCCTAACCCTAACACTAGCCCTAACCCTAACACTAACCCATACCCTACGCCCTACCCGAACCCCTCCCCGAACCCGTACCCTAAGCCGTACCCTAACCCTCACCCTAACCCTAACCCTAACCCTAAGCTACCCTTGACGGCTTCTGCCTCCAATAGATTTCCTAAGCACTAGTGTTTTAAGGAACAGTTTAAAAAGAGAATCATATTGTGATTTCTTGATAATGGGTGTGTTCCTTATCTTCTCCTAGTGTCTAAACTCTTCTCCATGGCTGGACCCCCAAATAATATTCCTTTACGTGCTAAAGGGTATCTAAAGAGTGGGATAGGTTTAATAACTACCCTCACCCTATCGCGTACCCTAACCCTAACCCCTACCCTAACACTAACGCGTACCCTAATCCTAACCCGTAACCTAAACCGAGCCCTAACCCTAACACTAACCCTAACCCTAACCCTAACCCATACCCTACGCCCTACCCGAACCCCTCCCCGAACCCGTACCCTAAGCCGTACCCTAACCCTCACCCTAACCCTAACCCTAACCCTAAGCTACCCTTGATTGCTTCTGCCTCCAATAGATTTCCTAAGCACTAGTGTTTTAAGGAACAGGGTAAAAAGAGAATCCTAATGTGATTTCTTGATAATGGGTGTGTTCCTTATCTTCTTCTAGTGTCTAAACTCTTTTCCATGGCTGGACCCCAAATAATATTCCTTTAAGTGCTAAGGGGTATCTAGAGAGTGGGATAGGTTTAATAACTAACCTCACACTATCGCGTACCCTAACCCTAACCCCTACCCTAACCCTAACGCGTACCCTAATCCTAACCCATAGCCTAAACCGAGCCCTAACCCTAACCCTAACACTAACGCTAACTCTAACCCTAACCCATACTGTACGCCCTAACCGAACCCCTCCCCGAACCCGTACCCTAAGCCGTACCCTAACCCTCAATCTAACCCTAACTCTAACCCTAAGCTACCCTTGACTGCTTCTGCCTCCAATAGATTTCCTAAGCACTAGTGTTTTAAGGAACAGGTTAAAAAGAGAATCCTAATGAGATTTCTTGATAATGGGTGTGTTTCTTATCTTCTCCTAGTGTCTAAACTCTTCTCCATGGCTGGACCCCCAAATAATATTCCTTTACGTGCTAAGGGGTATCTAGAGAGTGGGATAGGTTTAATAACTAACCTCACCCTATCGCGTACCCTAACCCTAACCCCTACCCTAACCCTAACGCGTACCCTAATCCTAACCCGTAGCCTAAACCGAGCCCTAACCCTAACCCTAACACTAACGCTAACCCTAACCCTAACCCATACCGTACGCCCTAACCGAACCCCTCCACGAACCCGTACCCTAAGCCGTACCCTAACCCTCAATCTAACCCTAACTCTAACCCTAAGCTACCCTTGACTGCTTCTGCCTCCAATAGATTTCCTAAGCACTAGTGTTTTAAGGAACAGGTTAAAAAGAGAATCCTAATGTGATTTCTTGATAATGGGTGTGTTCCTTATCTTCTCCTCGTGTCTAAACTCTTCTCCATGGCTGGAACCCCAAATAATATTCCTTTACGTGCTAAGGGGTATGTAGAGAGTGGGATAGGTTTAATAACTACCCTCTCCCTAAAGCGTACCCTAACCCTAACCCCTACCCTAACCCTAACGCGTACCCTAATCCTAACCCGTACCCTAAAACGAGCCCTAACCCTAACACTAACCCTAACCCTAACCCTAACCCATACCTTACGCCCTACCCGAAAGCCTCCCCGAACCCGTACCCTAAGCCGTACCCTAACCCTCACCCTAACCCTAACCCTAAACCTAAGCTACCCTTGACTGCTTCTGCCTCCAATAGATTTCCTAAGCACTAGTGTTTTAAGGAACAGGTTAAAAAGAGAATCCTAATGTGATTTCTTGATAATGGGTGTGTTCCTTATTTTCTCCTAGTGTCTAAACTCTTCTCCATGGCTGGACCCCCAAATAATATTCCTTTACGTGCTAAGGGGTATCTAGATAGTGGGATAGGTTTAATAACTACCCTAACCCTAACGCGTACCCTAATCCTAACCCGTACCCTAAACCGAGCCCTAACCCTAACACTAGCCCTAACCCTAACCCTAACCCATACACTACGTCCTACCCGAACCCCTCCCCGAACCCCTACCCTAAGCCGTACCCTAAACCTCACCCTAACCCTAACCCTAACCCTAAGCTACCCTTGACTGCTTCTGCCTCCAATAGATTTCCTAAGCACTAGTGTTTTAAGGAACAGGTTAAAAAGAGAATCCTAATGTGATTTCTTGATAATGGGTGTGTTCCTTATCTTCTCCTAGTGTCTAAACTCTTCTCCATGGCTGGACCCCCAAATAATATTCCTTTACGTGCTAAGGGGTATCTAGAGAGTGGGATAGGTTTAATAACTACCCTCACCCTAAAGCGTACCCTAACCCTAACCCCTACCCTAACACTAACGCGTACCCTAATCCTAACCCGTACCGTAAACTGAGCCCTAATCCTAACACTAGCCCTAACCCTAACCCTAACCCATACCCTACGCCGTACCCGAAAGCCTCCCCGAACCCGTACCCTAAGCCGTACCCTAACCCTCACCCTAACCCTAACCCTAACCCTAAGCTACCCTTGACTGCTTCTGCCTCCAAGAGATTTCCTAAGCACTAGTGTTTTAAGGAACAGTTTAAAAAGAGAATCATATTGTGATTTCTTGATAATGGGTGTGTTCCTTATCTTCTCCTAGTGTTTAAACTCTTCTCCATGGCTGGACCCCCAAATAATATTCCTTTACGTACTAAGGGGTATCTAGAGAGTGGGATAGGTTTAATAACTACCCTCACCCTAAAGCGTACCCTAACCCTAACCCCTACCTTAACCCTAACGCGTACCCTAATCCTAACCCGTACCCTAAACCGAGCCCTAACCCTAACACTAACCCTAACCCTAACCCTAACCCATACCTTACGCCCTACCCGAACCCCTCCCCGAACCCGTAGCCTAAGCCATACCCTAACCCTCACCCTAACCCTAACCCTAACCCTAAACTACCCTTGACTGCTTCTGCCTCCAATAGATTTCCTAAGCACTAGTGTTTTAAGGAACAGGTTAAAAAGAGAATCCTAATGTGATTTCTTGATAATGGGTGTGTTCCTTATCTTCTCCTAGTGTCTAAACTCTTTTCCATGGCTGGACACGCAAATAATATTCCTTTACGTGCTAAGGGGTATCTAGAGAGTGGGATAGGTTTAATAACTAACCTCACCCTAACGCGTACCCTAACCCTAAACCCTACCCTAACCCTAACGCGTACACTAAACCTAACCCGTAGACTAAACCGAGCCCTAACCCTAACCCTAACACTAACCCTAACCCTAAACCTAAACCATACCGTACGACCTAACCGAACCCCTCCCCGAACCCGTACCCTAAGCCGTACCCTAACCCTCAATCTAACCCTAACTTTAACCCTAAGCTACCCTTGACTGCTTCTGCCTCCAATAGATTTCCTAAGCACTAGTGTTTTAAGGAACAGTTAAAAAAGAGAATCATATTGTCATTTTTTGATAATGGGTGTGTTCCTTAATTTCTACTAGTGTCTAAACTCTTCTCCATGGCTGGACCCCCAAATAATATTCCTTTACGTGCTAAGGGGTATGTAGAGAGTGGGATAGGTTTAATAACTACCCTAAACCTAACGCGTACCCTAACCCTAACCCCTACCCTAACCCTAACGCGTACCCTAATCCTAACCAGTACCCTAAACCGAGCCCTAACCCTAACACTAACGCTAACCCTAACCCTAACCCATACCGTACGCCCTAACCGAACCCCTCCCCGAACCCGTACCCTAAGCCGTACCCTAACCCTCAATCTAACCCTAACTCTAACCGTAAGCTACCCTTGACTGCTTCTGCCTCCAATAGATTTCCTAAGCACTAGTGTTTTAAGGAACAGGTTAAAAAGAGAATCCTAATGTGATTTCTTGATAATGGGTGTGTTCCTTATCTTCTCCTAGTGTCTAAACTCTTTTCCATGGCTGGACCCCCAAATAATATTCCTTTACGTGCTAAGGGGTATCTACAGAGTGGGATAGGTTTAAAAACTACCCTCACCCTAACGCGTACCCTAACCCTAACACCTACCCTAACCCTAACGCGTACCCTAATCCTAACCCGTACCCTAAACAGAGCCCTAACCCTAACACTAGCCCTAACCCTAACACTAACCCATACCCTACGCCCTACCCGAACCCCTCCCCGAACCCGTACCCTAAGCCGTACCCTAACCCTCACCCTAACAGTAACCCTAACCCTAAGCTACCCTTGACGGCTTCTGCCTCCAATAGATTTCCTAAGCACTAGTGTTTTAAGGAACAGTTTAAAAAGAGAATCATATTGTGATTTCTTGATAATGGGTGTGTTCCTTATCTTCTCCTAGTGTCTAAACTCTTCTCCATGGCTGGACCCCCAAATAATATTCTTTACGTGCTAAGGGGTATCTAAAGAGTGGGATAGGTTTAATAACTACCCTCACCCTATCGCGTACCCTAACCCTAACCCCTACCCTAACACTAACGCGTACCCTAATCCTAACCCGTACCCTAAACCGAGCCCTAACCCTAACACTAACCCTAACCCTAACCCTAACCCATACCCTACGCCCTACCCGAACCCCTCACCGAACCCGTACCCTAAGCCGTACCCTAACCCTCACCCTAACCCTAACCCTAACCCTAAGCTACCCTTGATTGCTTCTGCCTCCAATAGATTTCCTAAGCACTAGTGTTTTAAGGAACAGGGTAAAAAGAGAATCCTAATGTGATTTCTTGATAATGGGTGTGTTCCTTATCTTCTTCTAGTGTCTAAACTCTTTTCCATGGCTGGACCCCAAATAATATTCCTTTAAGTGCTAAGGGGTATCTAGAGAGTGGGATAGGTTTAATAACTAACCTCACACTATCGCGTACCCTAACCCTAACCCCTACCCTAACCCTAACGCGTACCCTAATCCTAACCCATAGCCTAAACCGAGCCCTAACCCTAACCCTAACACTAACGCTAACTCTAACCCTAACCCATACTGTACGCCCTAACCGAACCCCTCCCCGAACCCGTACCCTAAGCCGTACCCTAACCCTCAATCTAACCCTAACTCTAACCCTAAGCTACCCTTGACTGCTTCTGCCTCCAATAGATTTCCTAAGCACTAGTGTTTTAAGGAACAGGTTAAAAAGAGAATCCTAATGTGATTTCTTGATAATGGGTGTGTTCCTTATCTTCTCCTAGTGTCTAAACTCTTCCCATGGCTGGACCCCCAAATAATATTCCTTTACGTGCTAAGGGGTATCTAGAGAGTGGGATAGGTTTAAAAACTACCCTCACCCTAACGCGTACCCTAATCCTAACCCATAGCCTAAACCGAGCCCTAACCCTATCCCTAACACTAACGCTAACTCTAACCCTAACCCATACCGTACGCCCTAACCGAACCCCTCCCCGGACCCGTACCCTAAGCCGTACCCTAACCCTCAATCTAACCCTAACTCTAACCCTAAGCTACCCTTGACTGCTTCTGCCTCCAATAGATTTCCTAAGCACTAGTGTTTTAAAGAACAGGTTAAAAAGAGAATCATATTGTGATTTCTTGATAATGGGTGTGTTCCTTATCTTCTCCTAGTGTCTAAACTCTTCTCCATGGCTGGACCCCCAAATAATATTCCTTTACGTGCTAAGGGGTATCTAGAGAGTGGGATAGGTTTAATAACTACCCTCACCCTATCGCATACCCTAACCCTAACCCCTACCCTAACACTAACGCGTACCCTAATCCTAACCCGTACCCTAAACCGAGCCCTAACCCTAACACTAACCCTAACCCTAACCCTAACCCATACCCTACGTCCTACCCGAACCCCTCCCCGAACCCGTACCCTAAGCCGTACCCTAACCCTCACCCTAACCCTAACCCTAACCCTAAGCTACCCTTGACTGCTTCTGCCTCCAATAGATTTCCTAAGCACTAGTGTTTTAAGGAACAGGTTAAAAAGATAATCCTAATGTGATTTCTTGATAATGGGTGTGTTCCTTATCTTCTTCTAGTGTCTAAACTCTTTTCCATGGCTGGACCCCCAAATTATATTCCTTTACGTGCTAAGGGGTATCTAGAGAGTGGGATAGGTTTAATAAATAACCTCACCCTATCGCGTACCCTAACCCTAACCCCTACCCTAACCCTAACGCGTACCCTAATCCTAACCCGTAGCCTAAACCGAGCCCTAACCCTAACCCTAACCCTAACCCTAACCCATACCGTACGCCCTAACCGAACCCCTCCCCGAAGCCGTACCCTAAGCCGTACCCTAACCCTCAATGTAACCCTAACTCTAACCCTAAGCTACCCTTGACTGCTTCTGCCTCCAATAGATTTCCTAAGCACTAGTGTTTTAAGGAACAGGTTAAAAAGAGAATCCTAATGTGATTTCTTGATAATGGGTGTGTTCCTTATCTTCTCCTAGTGTCTAAACTCTTCTCCATGGCTGGACCCCCAAATAATATTCCTTTACGTGCTAAGGGGTATCTAGAGAGTGGGATAGGTTTAATAACTACCCTCACCCTAAAGCGTACCCTAACCCTAACCCCTACCCTAACACTAACGCGTACCCTAATCCTAACCCGTACCGTAAACTGAGCCCTAATCCTAACACTAGCCCTAACCCTAACCCTAACCCATACCCTACGCCGTACCCGAAAGCCTCCCCGAACCCGTACCCTAAGCCGTACCCTAACCCTCACCCTAACCCTAACCCTAACCCTAAGCTACCCTTGACTGCTTCTGCCTCCAAGAGATTTCCTAAGCACTAGTGTTTTAAGGAACAGTTTAAAAAGAGAATCATATTGTGATTTCTTGATAATGGGTGTGTTCCTTATCTTCTCCTAGTGTTTAAACTCTTCTCCATGGCTGGACCCCCAAATAATATTCCTTTACGTACTAAGGGGTATCTAGAGAGTGGGATAGGTTTAATAACTACCCTCACCCTAAAGCGTACCCTAACCCTAACCCCTACCCTAACCGTAACGCGTACCCTAATCCTAACCCGTACCCTAAACCGAGCCCTAACCCTAACACTAACCCTAACCCTAACCCTAACCCATACCTTACGCCCTACCCGAACCCCTCCCCGAACCCGTACCCTAAGCCATACCCTAACCCTCACCCTAACCCTAACCCTAACCCTAAACTACCCTTGACTGCTTCTGCCTCCAATAGATTTCCTAAGCACTAGTGTTTTAAGGAACAGGTTAAAAAGAGAATCCTAATGTGATTTCTTGATAATGGGTGTGTTCCTTATCTTCTCCTAGTGTCTAAACTCTTTTCCATGGCTGGACACGCAAATAATATTCCTTTACGTGCTAAGGGGTATCTAGAGAGTGGGATAGGTTTAATAACTAACCTCACCCTAACGCGTACCCTAACCCTAAACCCTACCCTAACCCTAACGCGTACACTAAACCTAACCCGTAGACTAAACCGAGCCCTAACCCTAACCCTAACACTAACGCTAACTCTAACCCTAACCCATACTGTACGCCCTAACCGAACCCCTCCCCGAACCCGTACCCTAAGCCGTACCCTAACCCTCAATCTAACCCTAACTCTAACCCTAAGCTACCCTTGACTGCTTCTGCCTCCAATAGATTTCCTAAGCACTAGTGTTTTAAGGAACAGGTTAAAAAGAGAATCCTAATGTGATTTCTTGATAATGGGTGTGTTCCTTATCTTCTCCTAGTGTCTAAACTCTTCCCATGGCTGGACCCCCAAATAATATTCCTTTACGTGCTAAGGGGTATCTAGAGAGTGGGATAGGTTTAAAAACTACCCTCACCCTAACGCGTACCCTAACCCTAACACCTACCCTAACCCTAACGCGTACCCTAATCCTAACCCGTACCCTAAACAGAGCCCTAACCCTAACCCTAACCCTAACCCTAACACTAGCCCTAACCCTAACACTAACCCATACCCTACGCCCTACCCGAACCCCTCCCCGAACCCGTACCCTAAGCCGTACCCTAACCCTCACCCTAACCCTAACCCTAACCCTAAGCTACCCTTGACGGCTTCTGCCTCCAATAGATTTCCTAAGCACTAGTGTTTTAAGGAACAGTTTAAAAAGAGAATCATATTGTGATTTCTTGATAATGGGTGTGTTCCTTATCTTCTCCTAGTGTCTAAACTCTTCTCCATGGCTGGACCCCCAAATAATATTCCTTTACGTGCTAAGGGGTATCTAAAGAGTGGGATAGGTTTAATAACTACCCTCACCCTATCGCGTACCCTAACCCTAACCCCTACCCTAACACTAACGCGTACCCTAATCCTAACCCGTAACCTAAACCGAGCCCTAACCCTAACACTAACCCTAACCCTAACCCTACCCATACCCTACGCCCTACCCGAACCCCTCCCCGAACCCGTACCCTAAGCCGTACCCTAACCCTCACCCTAACCCTAACCCTAACCCTAAGCTACCCTTGATTGCTTCTGCCTCCAATAGATTTCCTAAGCACTAGTGTTTTAAGGAACAGGGTAAAAAGAGAATCCTAATGTGATTTCTTGATAATGGGTGTGTTCCTTATCTTCTTCTAGTGTCTAAACTCTTTTCCATGGCTGGACCCCAAATAATATTCCTTTAAGTGCTAAGGGGTATCTAGAGAGTGGGATAGGTTTAATAACTAACCTCACACTATCGCGTACCCTAACCCTAACCCCTACCCTAACCCTAACGCGTACCCTAATCCTAACCCATAGCCTAAACCGAGCCCTAACCCTAACCCTAACACTAACGCTAACTCTAACCCTAACCCATACTGTACGCCCTAACCGAACCCCTCCCCGAACCCGTACCCTAAGCCGTACCCTAACCCTCAATCTAACCCTAACTCTAACCCTAAGCTACCCTTGACTGCTTCTGCCTCCAATAGATTTCCTAAGCACTAGTGTTTTAAGGAACAGGTTAAAAAGAGAATCCTAATGTGATTTCTTGATAATGGGTGTGTTCCTTATCTTCTCCTAGTGTCTAAACTCTTCCCATGGCTGGACCCCCAAATAATATTCCTTTACGTGCTAAGGGGTATCTAGAGAGTGGGATAGGTTTAAAAACTACCCTCACCCTAACGCGTACCCTAATCCTAACCCGTACCCTAAACTGAGCCCTAATCCTAACACTAGCCCTAACCCTAACCCTAACCCATACCCTACGCACTACCCGAAAGCCTCCCCGAACCCGTACCCTAAGCCGTACCCTAACCCTCACCCTAACCCTAACCCTAACCCTAAGCTACCCTTGACTGCTTCTGCCTCCAATAGATTTCCTAAGCACTAGTGTTTTAAGGAACAGTTTAAAAAGAGAATCATATTGTGATTTCTTGATAATGGGTGTGTTCCTTATCTTCTCCTAGTGTCTAAACTCTTCTCCATGGCTGGACCCGCAAATAATATTCCTTTACGTGCTAAGGGGTATCTAGAGAGTGGGATAGGTTTAATAACTAACCTCACCCTAACGCGTACCCTAACCCTAAACCCTACCCTAACCCTAACGCGTACACTAAACCTAACCCGTAGACTAAACCGAGCCCTAACCCTAACCCATACCGTACGACCTAACCGAACCCCTCCCCGAACCCGTACCCTAAGCCGTACCCTAACCCTCAATCTAACCCTAACTTTAACCCTAAGCTACCCTTGATTGCTTCTGCCTCCAATAGATTTCCTAAGCACTAGTGTTTTAAGGAACAGGGTAAAAAGAGAGTCCTAATGTGATTTCTTGATAATGGGTGTGTTCCTTATCTTCTTCTACTGTCTAAACTCTTTTCCATGGCTGGACCCCAAATAATATTCCTTTACGTGCTAAGGGGTATCTAGAGAGTGGGATAGGTTTAATAACTAACCTCACCCTATCGCGTACCCTAACCCTAACCCCTACCCTAACCCTAACGCGTACCCTAATCCTAACCCGTACCCTAAACCGAGCCCTAACCATAACACTAACCCTAACCCTAACCCTAACCCATGCCCTACGCCCTACCCGAACCCCTCCCGAACCCATACCCTAAGCCGTACCCTAACCCTCACCCTAACCCTAACCCTAACCCTAAGCTACCCTTGATTGCTTCTGCCTCCAATAGATTTCCTAAGCACTAGTGTTTTAAGGAACAGGTTAAAAAGAGAATCCTAATGTGATTTCTTGATAATTGGTGTGTTCCTTATCTTCTCCTAGTGTCTAAACTCTTCTCCATGGCTAGACCCCCAAATAATATTCCTTTACGTGCTAAGGGGTATCTAGAGAGTGGGATAGGTTTAATAACTACCCTAACCCTAACGCGTACCCTAAGCCTAACCCCTACCCTAACCCTAACGCGTACCCTAATCCTAACCCGTAGCCTAAACCGAGCCCTAACCCTAACCCTAACACTAACCCTAACCCTAACCCTAACCCATACCGTACGCCCTAACCGAACCCCTCCCCGAACCCGTACCCTAAGCCGTACCCTAACCCTCAATGTAACCCTAACTCTAACCCTAAGCTACCCTTGACTGCTTCTGCCTCCAATAGATTTCCTAAGCACTAGTGTTTTAAGGAACAGGTTAAAAAGAGAATCCTAATGTGATTTCTTGATAATGGGTGTGTTCCTTATCTTCTCCTAGTGTCTAAAATCTTCTCCATGGCTGGACCCCCAAATAATATTCCTTTACGTGCTAAGGGTTATCTAGAGAGTGGGATAGGTTTAATAACTACCCTCACCCTAAAGCGTACCCTAACCCTAACCCCTACCCTAACCCTAACGCGTACCCTAATCCTAACCCGTACCCTAAACCGAGCCCTAACCCTAACACTAACCCTAACCCTAACCCTAACCCATACCTTACGCCCTACCCGAACCCCTCCCCGAACCCGTACCCTAAGCCATACCCTAACCCTCACCCTAACCCTAACCCTAACCCTAAACTACCCTTGACTGCTTCTGCCTCCAATAGATTTCCTAAGCACTAGTGTTTTAAGGAACAGGTTAAAAAGAGAATCATATTGTGATTTCTTGATAATGGGTGTGTTCCTTATCTTCTCCTCGTGTCTAAACTCTTCTCCATGGCTGGAACCCCAAATAATATTCCTTTACGTGCTAAGGGGTATGTAGAGAGTGGGATAGGTTTAATAACTACCCTCTCCCTAAAGCGTACCCTAACCCTAACCCCTACCCTAACCCTAACGCGTACCCTAATCCTAACCCGTACCCTAAAACGAGCCCTAACCCTAACACTAACCCTAACCCTAACCCTAACCCATACCTTACGCCCTACCCGAAAGCCTCCCCGAACCCGTACCCTAAGCCGTACCCTAACCCTCACCCTAACCCTAACCCTAACCCTAAGCTACCCTTGACTGCTTCTGCCTCCAATAGATTTCCTAAGCACTAGTGTTTTAAGGAACAGGTTAAAAAGAGAATCCTAATGTGATTTCTTGATAATGGGTGTGTTCCTTATCTTCTCCTAGTGTCTAAACTCTTCTCCATGGCTGGACCCCCAAATAATATTCCTTTACGTGCTAAGGGGTATATAGAGAGTGGGATAGGTTTAATAAATAACCTCACCCTATCGCGTACCCTAACCCTAACCCCTACCCTAACACTAACGCGTACCCTAATCCTAACCCGTATCCTAAACCGAGCCCTAACCCTAACACTAACCCTAACCCTAACCCATACCCTACGCCCTACCCGAACCCCTCTCTGAACCCGTAACCTAAGCCGTACCCTAACCCTCACCCTAACCCTAACCCTAACCCTAAGCTACCCTTGACGGCTTCTGCCTCCAATAGATTTCCTAAGCACTAGTGTTTTAGGGAACAGGTTAAAAAGATAATCCTAATGTGACTTCTTGATAATGGGTGTGTTCCTTATCTTCTCCTCGTGTCTAAACTCTTCTCCATGGCTGGATCCCCAAATAATATTCCTTTACGTGCTAAGCGGTATCTAGAGAGTGGGATATGTTTAATAACTACCCTCACCCTAACGCGTACCCTAACCCTAACCCCTACCCTAACCCTAACGCATACCCTAATCCTAACCCGTACCCTAAACCGAGCCCTAACCCTAACACTAACCCTAACACTAACCCTAACCAAGACCCTACGCCCTACACGAACCCCTCCCCGAACCCGTACCCAAAGCCATACCCTAACCCTCACCCTCACCCTAACACTAACCCTAAGCTACCCTTGACTGCTTCTGCCTCCAGTAGATTTCCTAAGCACTAGTGTTTTAAGGAACAGGTTAAAAAGAGAATCCTAATGAGATTTCTTGATAATGGGTGTGTTTCTTATCTTCTCCTAGTGTCTAAACTCTTCTCCATGGCTGGACCCCCAAATAATATTCCTTTACGTGCTAAGGGGTATCTAGAGAGTGGGATAGGTTTAATAACTAACCTCACCCTATCGCGTACCCTAACCCTAACCCCTACCCTAACCCTAACGCGTACCCTAATCCTAACCCGTAGCCTAAACCGAGCCCTAACCCTAACCCTAACAGTAACGCTAACCTAACCCTAACCCATACCGTACGCCCTAACCGAACCCCTCCCCGAACCCGTACCCTAAGCCGTACCCTAACCCTCAATCTAACCCTAACTCTAACCCTATTCTACCCTTGACTGCTTCTGCCTCCAATAGATTTCCTAAGCACTAGTGTTTTAAGGAACAGGTTAAAAAGAGAATCCTAATGTGATTTCTTGATAATGGTGTGTTCCTTATCTTCTCCTAGTGTCTAAACTCTTTTCCATGGCTGGACCTCCAAATAATATTCCTTTACGTGCTAAGGGGTATCTAGAGAGTGAGATAGGTTTAAAAACTACCCTCACCCTAACGCGTACCCTAACCCTAACCCCTACCCTAACACTAACGCGTACCCTAATCCTAACCCGTACCCTAAACCGAGCCCTAACCCTAACAATAACCCTAACCCTAACCCATACCCTACGCCCTACCCGAACCCCTCCCCGAACCCGTACCCTAAGCCGTACCCTAACCCTCACCCTAACACTAACCCTAACCCTAAGCTACCCTTGATTGCTTCTGCCTCCAATAGATTTCCTAAGCACTAGTGTTTTAAGGAACAGGTTAAAAAGAGAATCCTAATGTGATTTCTTGATAATGGGTGTGTTCCTTATCTTCTCCTAGTGTCTAAACTCTTCTCCATGGCTGGACCCCCAAATAATATTCCTTTACGTGCTTAGGGGTATCTAGAGAGTGGGATAGGTTTAATAACTACCCTCACCCTAATGCGTACCCTAACCCTAACCCCTACCCTAACACTAACGCGTACCCTAATCCTAACCCGTACCCTAAACCGAGCCCTAACGCTAACACTAACCCTAACCCTAACCCTAACCCATGCCCTACGCCCTACCCGAACCCCTCCCCGAACCCGTACCCTAAGCCGTACCCTAACCCTCACCCTAACCCTAACTCTAACCCTAAGCTACCCTTGATTGCTTCTGCCTCCAATAGATTTCCTAAGCACTAGTGTTTTAAGGAACAGGTTAAAAAGAGAATCCTAATGTGATTTCTTGATAATGGGTGTGTTCCTTATCTTCTCCTAGTGTCTAAACTCTTCTCCATGGCTGGACCCCAAATAATATTCCTTTACGTGCTAAGGGTATCTAGAGAGAGGGATAGGTTTAATAACTACCCTCACCCTACCACGTACCCTAACCCTAACCCCTACCCTAACCCTAACGCGTACCCTAATCCTAACCCGTACCCTAAACCGAGCCCTAACCATAACACTAGCCCTAACCCTAACCCTAACCCATACCCTACGCCCTACCCGAAAGCCTCCCCGAACCCGTACCCTAAGCCGTACCCTAACCCTCACCCTAACCCTAACCCAAACCCTAAGCTACCCTTGACTGCTTCTGCCTCCAATAGATTTCCTAAGCACTAGTGTTTTAAGGAACAGTTTAAAAACAGAATCATATTGTGATTTCTTGATAATGGGTGTGTTCCTTATCTTCTCCTAGTGTCTAAACTCTTCTCCATGGCTGGACCCCCAAATAATATTCCTTTACGTGCTAAGGGGTATCTAGAGAGTGGGATAGGTTTAATAACTACCCTCACCCTATTGCGTACCCTAACCCTAACCCCTACCCTAACACTAACGCGTACCCTAATCCTAACCCGTACCCTAAACCGAGCCCTAACGCTAACACTAACCCTAACCCTAACCCTAACCCATGCCCTACGCCCTACCCGAACCCCTCCCCGAACCCGTACCCAAAGCCATACCCTAAACCTCACCCTCACCCTAACACTAACCCTAAGCTACCCTTGACTGCTTCTGCTCCAATAGATTTCCTAAGCACTAGTGTTTTAAGGAACAGGTTAAAAAGAGAATCCTAATGAGATTTCTTGATAATGGGTGTGTTTCTTATCTTCTCCTAGTGTCTAAACTCTTCTCCATGGCTGGACCCCCAAATAATATTCCTTTACGTGCTAAGGGGTATCTAGAGAGTGGGATAGGTTTAATAACTAACCTCACCCTATCGCGTACCCTAACCCTAACCCCTACCCTAACCCTAACGCCTACCCTAATCCTAACCCGTAGCCTAAACCGAGCCCTAACCCTAACCCTAACAGTAACGCTAACCCTAACCCTAACCCATACCGTACGCCCTAACCGAACCCCTCCCCGAACCCGTACCCTAAGCCGTACCCTAACCCTCAATCTAACCCTAACTCTAACCCTATTCTACCCTTGACTGCTTCTGCCTCCAATAGATTTCCTAAGCACTAGTGTTTTAAGGAACAGGTTAAAAAGAGAATCCTAATGTGATTTCTTGATAATGGGTGTGTTCCTTATCTTCTCCTAGTGTCTAAACTCTTTTCCATGGCTGGACCTCCAAATAATATTCCTTTACGTGCTAAGGGGTATCTAGAGAGTGAGATAGGTTTAAAACTACCCTCACCCTAACGCGTACCCTAACCCTAACCCCTACCCTAACACTAACGCGTACCCTAATCCTAACCCATACCCTAAACCGAGCCCTAACCCTAACAATAACCCTAACCCTAACCCATACCCTACGCCCT